>NC_048894.1:147602754-147622181 GCF_011077185.1 Oxyura jamaicensis
TTCCTTCCTTCCTTCCTTCCTCCTTCCTTCCTTCCTTCCTTCCTTCCTTCCTTCCTTCCTTCCTTCTTTCCTTCCTTCCTTCCTTCTTTCTTCATTAGCTAAAAGCTGAAAACGTATTTCAAATCCTGGCTGGCTAGTTATACACAATGCTCTTTTAATGGAAAAAAAAAAGTAGCTCTGCACATGGCAGGACAACTGTCTCCTCTGTTTGACATCTATTTCTTTTCACAGAACTGAAATATGCTGGGCTGGATAAATGAGACATTCACTGAACTTCTTGTTTACTTCAGAAGTGTAATATATGTTTATGGGCAAAAACATCTGACTGCAGAGATATTGAGGGATCAGGAAAATGTATGAGCACTGTTTTCTTCCATTTAGGGCAAGAAAGCTGACTTGCGTGTATAGAAATGTACTGCATGCAGTTGTTCTTCGGGGGCACAGGCAGACAACTGTCTTTCCATTGCCTTTTTTTTTTTTTTTTTTTTTTTTTTTGTACAATCCTTTACAGTAGTGCAGAAAGGATGGACCATCATTTGCATGTGACAGCACAATATCCTACCTCTGCAGCACTCAGCTGTCCTGGTCCAGGACAACAGGACAATGGCAAGTTGGACAGTCCATGTGGGGTGAAATGGAGCTGAAGAAGTGATTATACTCCATAAGGAGTTATTAATAAAATGTAGGGTGTAATAGGAAGGGAGCTGGTAGAGGAATGCAGTCTTTGAAGAGGTTAATGACCAACCTACCCTACAGGTGAACAGTTCTGAAAAGTGGAGAGATGTTCTAGTCAAGGTGTTGCCTCACATCCCTGCTATTGTAGAATAACATCAGTTTATGGTTCTATGTGAATTCAAGAGCTTAGAAAACAAATACTGAGATACAATGAGATACTTAAACATCAGACTGCTGAGATATACTAGAGGCTGGCAAATACAGTGGAGGCGGTCCCTTTGGGGTGAAGCCCATGTCCCAGTAGGTGTGATGTTAGTCAAAATAGAGTAGGGAAAGCACAAACTGCAACAAAACATACAGGAACACCTCTGATCTAGGTATCATTTAGGACTTTTCACCAAATAAGATTTACAGCACCCAGTAATGGCACTCCTGAGAGACAACCTGGTGATGTGTGTTCTAACCTGGCTCATTGAGGCTGGGGTCGTGGAGAAGCTGGAAACATTTGTCAGCTGAAAGACTAAGACCTATCAAGCTTATGTTTAATTACCCAAGCCTTTCTGCTGATGGAAGCACTAGGATATTCTAAGGATATTGCTGGTCATCATTTAATGTCCAAGTAATATACCATATACCTCTTCTGTAACCACACAAACAAAACTACACCCGTGGGAATAAATATGCAAACACATACTGTCCACAATAAATTTTTCATTTTGTTTCCTCCTCCCCCCCCCCCTTTTTTTTTTCAGAAAAAAAAGAGAGCCAGAAAGTTTCTGCTACTTGCAATTCTAACTCTGTAGCATTCAGCTGATTTGATGCAGTTACTCCTGATTTACATCTATATGAATGAGTAAAGATTCAGGCCCTGGTTGAGAAATACATATTTCCACAGCACCACATTACAAGACTCCTTAATTCCCTGATCCTAACCCTGGAATGCAAAGAAGACTCGAAGTTTGGCAAAGGTTGTAGCCAGATGCAGTGTGCTTCTGTGTTCACACCCTCCCTAATTATTACTCTTTAAAAAATAATAATAAAATGCAAATAACTTACACCTGGTAAAGCTGGAAAGGCAAAGAAAAGCAGTGAGGAACCCAGAGGTTGTGGGAGTGTTATTATTATTATTTTTAATCAGACGAATACACACCTGTCTAAAAGTTCCTCAAACATTGTCTGCTATTGCTTTGGTATCCACTATTAATACATTGAGGTAATGTCCTTTGGTTGCATTACTTAATTGAACAGATGATGGGGGGTGGAGGAAGCTATGCAGGGAAACATGCTAGAGATAGAAGAGAAGAATTCCCACCCACGCAGAAGGCATGTACTGTAATAATGGAATAATTATGTGCAGTTTGTTTATAGCTGTCTTCCCCTAGCATCGATGCCTTGGGCTAGAAGTGAAGCAGGACGGGTCCTGCAATCAGTTTTCACAATCGTGTTTTCACTGCGATTTGTATTTTATTCCCCATTAGAAAGCAAAACACATCTAGAGAAAATGCTGTGCCTTCAACTCTTTGGGATACTGCAGATTTGCTTGAATTTGGGTGGGCTTTTCTTGGGTGACTGGTTTGGATTTGTCCCATGTCCTGTGGACCCCCAGATCTGTAATGATGGTTCTCACTCCACACTCCCAATCTGCCCAGAGATGCTTGGAGCTGGATCTGTCTTGGCCAGAGACATTTGCCAGCCTTTCAAATAATGAGCGCTGGCCTGTGGATAAAAACCAAAGCCAGATGGCTTTGTGTGGTAGAGATAGCCAAGTAACTGTTACTGCAATGGGCTGTGCGGCAGGGATCCGCTCTTCTGGTCTTTGAAGCAGGTTAGGAATTGTTCTTGTGGATTCCTCCTGCCACTTGTTAATAAAATTAATCAAGTCCTGGTTTTTGCGTTTCAGCATGCACTCTCAAGCTGCTGATGGTAAAATGCTGATGATTTTCCTTCTGCTGCCCCTCTAAATTTATTAAAGGCTGTTTAAGGCTTCATGCAGCTGCCATTTTGTGTTCAATTCAGCTGCAGTCTGCCACGGATGTAGACACAGCATTTCATTTCCACTGGCATTTGAGGAAATATTTCCAGACAAGTGGAGTGTCAGCATGATGAACATTATCTTTCCCTTGCAGAAGGCTGCATACCATGCCCGTGCAGTCAAGAAGAGAAATGGGAAGTATTTGCAGATTAACTGCGGGGAGGTCAATAAACAGACATTTGAACGGGAAACAACTGGAGAACTCCCAAGATAGTTCTTGACACGACAGCCACACCTGCTGCATCAGATCTGTCGTGCAGGTTGTGAACTTTGGCAGCAGATGGTTTATTACACATGCATCTGTGCAGCACGTGACACAATGAAGGTCTTGACTCAAGGTTTAGTGAATGTAGCTTGGAGACTCAGATTAAACTTCAGGTACATACTAATGAAATCCCCCCACCTGTATATATGCAGAGCAGACAAGAATGTGTACACCATGTGCTGGCTTTGAAAAAGCCTTCGAAATTCAATAGAACTGTTATTTAAGTGGCCAAAGAAGTAGGAACCATGAGCTGACAACGAACAATATACCAGGCAGCTGTCAACATCATGTTACATGTAAGGCAGACAAGCCCCTTTCCTGAGGATGTTACAAGCTGAAATGATATTTTAATAGCTAAAACTGTTGCAGTGATAGTAGCAAAACATGATTTTGTTATCAAAACCCTTACCAAGCTGGAAATAAAAATCAGCTTTACTACATAAAAAGTCATAGATCTCATTTAAAAAGCAATTTTGGAGTAGGTGATTTTTAATTATTTAAACAATTCTGGTGCTGATGGCTTGGCTTAAGTGGGAGGTTGCTTGAAAGAAGGGGAAATGGAAATCCTGCAGGGTTGCAGGTGGATGGCAGCCACCACCATGGGCATGCCTGTTTCCTGGAGTGTTGCTCAAGTTGACTAGCAGGAACGAACCAAGCAATGGGCATGCCAGCTGCCTTGAGTACCACTGGGGATTTTGTTGGAATGAGCACACCTTTGTGCAATACTGATCTCAATCAGCCCTTTCTGATGGGCAACCTTTCTGCTGAAATGCAGTTGCTGCGTTTCACAGTTCTCTACCTTGGATCCCATCGTGGGTAAGTCCATGAGATCATTAACAGTGGTCTTCTCTTTATTTCCACTCCACATGTAAGAAACTATCTAAGGGTGAATGGGTGAATCAAGAACAAATAGCAAGGTGTGGTGGGCTAGCAGACATTTAGGAACTAGCAATTCTCTGTTTGACTTGCTATCAATGATTTACCATGGGTCTCGGGATAAGTCACTTCATATTTCTATGACTCAGTTTCTGTCTCTGAAACAACTCTCTGCTGATCTCACTGGGGTAGTTTTAAAGCTTAATTTACTTATATTTTATAGCACTTTGAAGATGTGAAGTGCAACATATTATGGGAAACATTGGGAGTCATAAAAGAAAGAGTTGGTGTTGCAAGAGGAGGTATGATAATGAAGCCTAAAGTCAGAGACTTAATGCCTCACTTCTTTGCTGAATCAAAGCCTAAGACTGCGAGTTCTTTGAAACAGACTCTCCTCAATTAGAGGCCTGCTCAGTGCTGAACATAATAGCACTACGACATAGCTGGGGCCTCTGAGCCCTTCTGTAATAAATGATTAGGAACAAAAGCTCGAAGATGGCACCAGCTGTAGGACTGCAACAGATCCCTGTAGGGTCTATCTCTTTCTCTCACGGCTCTTAGGTTTTTTATTATCTTCAAATCTCTGTACCTTACTGCTTGTTCCATTCTCCAGGTCATTAAAGCATTGTTCTTGTTATAAATAAAGAAGATGAAATTACAGGGTACTTATATGCACACTAGCGAGGAAGCTGAATGGGCATGAAAGGGCTTCCTGGTTTCCTTCCAATTCAAAATGTTATTGAGTTACTATGTAATCAGATAAATGAGTTGTTAATCAAAGTGATGTCAGCTTGGGACATACTATAGAAAAATGATTCCGTTGTAATCAGAACTGTATAATTAAGCAATGAGGCATGACAGGGCTTGAATTATAGTGCGATAATTTTCACCTCAGTGCTACTGATGAGGGCTGTGGCTGTCTGCCATCCAAGTACCCGAGTGTGTCTTGCTGTACAACAACCCCAACGCTGAAACATCTGAGGCAAACTGGAGCAAAAATCCTTCTTTCATCTTCCCCCTGCTCCAGGGTGAAGCATTTCTGTGATCAGCTGGGTCAGGCTGAGCCTAGTGCATCTGGGAGCGAGTTTGTCTACGTGTCTGCCTGCTGTTAGAATATTTATGGGACAAATGCATTTCGCTTAACACGAGTTTAATATGATAGTGGGGAATGGGATCCTTCACAGGGACGATGATTTGAGCCGTAGCTGTTAGTTGAATGTTAGCAAAGTGCTTAATGTTAAAGAAGTCCTTCTTAAAATGATCCCTACCTAGCAGTGCTTACAGTATCCAAGACTTAAGACCCCCTTTGTCACTCTGAGAAATTCAAATGAGGATTAAAATTAAACATTCAGAATTCTCTCTTTATTTCCCTACTGCCCTTGGGATAGAGAGAAAATCAGACTTAAAAGAAAAGCTTTGAGGAATCATCAGAATAACGTGGGCTTTTGGCAACCTCTTCTATGAACAGGGGAGAAGTCAGCCTGTGAGTGAAAACTACTTTTCCATATCCCTGCTTCATGTGTAGCAGTGACCAAATCCTGCAGTCATAGCTTGGGCAGAAGTCCCACTGAAAGCACTGGGTGTTTGTCTGAGTCAGCAGCTCGAAGTTTGTTCCACAGACTCAGTTTGGAGGTGAAAATGCCAGGGCTGAGAAGTTCCCCTTTCTAATGGAGGGAAAAAACGTCACATAAAAAAAATAAAACCGTGCCACCTCATTTTTCCCCATTGAGTGCTGGCTGTGCTGACGGGGGTGGGGAATATTATGCAATGCACCGTTTCCCTCAACGAACTCTCTCCTATCACGTCACCACCAGGCCTTGCTCCACATGAGCTCCGTGTGCTCACACTGCTCCCTTACGAGTGGGATTTGCTAGGGAACACTTCCACATGGGCCTCCGTGTGGTTTGGGGTTGTGGAAAAAAGTGTCATAACCAAATAAAGCACTTTTACACCTTCCCTAAGATCTATTCCAACGTGTTCCCTGTGACGGCAGTGCATGGAGCCTCAGAGGTGGCATGGGGCTGGTCTGCCCTGGTGCCGGAGGGCATGGCATACTTGCACTGGACACTTTGGCTTGGATCTCTGCTTGATGGCTGCAAATGTGTTTATGAACCCCAATCAAGGCCGGTGAAGCACATCATTCTCCCACTGTTGCCTCTGTTGCAAAAATGGTGTGCTCTTGGCAATACTGTCAGGAAACTCTGTTCCCTAGGCTAGGTGCATGCAAAGCAAAGCTTTCCTTCTGACACACAAAATAAAAATATCCCGATCTTGGCTACAACAGCAAAAAAGGCTCCTGGCCTAGTAAAATTATGTCATTGAAAGAAGTGTCTCTGTGTCTGCTGGTGTACCTGTAAATCAGTTCAAGTGAATGGTCCTTTGAAACTCATTTCAGCTGATATATATGCTCTTGAGGATGAATGAACTTTTGAGCTGCTAGTGCTGCCATCCCTCATAAGTCAAATCTCTTCTCCAGATACTTGAATCCCATGATGGTAGTAAAAACTGGGAGTTTACAAGATACATAAGCATCAATTTTTTGAGAGCTTTCACCTTGGAAGGCAAGCAGCGTCCTTGGGTTGAGTGCCTGTCAAATGAGTGCAGCTGTGATAAAGGATGAGAGGGATTTTTTTACTCTCTCCCTTCAGTGCTGGCAGGAGGAGCTTGCTTGAGACATCCTCCATTAATTAAAGAAGAGGTAGAAAGCAGGTAGTCATGATACAAGCTTCTCTCTGGCTTATACCTGGATTATATCCACCTTGCTTTGAATCTGACCACCAGAGAAGCTTTAATTACAGCATGCTCAGAGTCCTGCCTGCTTTCCCTTCCCATAGTAAGGAAAGCAGCAAATCTGGGAGGGAAACATAAAGCCCCTCTGGACTGAGAGCCTGGGCAGAAACAGTATTTTCTGTGTATGATGTTTCAAAAGCTTGTGTGTCCCTGCTAGTTATTATTCCTGATATCTGATGACAAAAGGAACTGGTGAAACTGAGGGTGAAGGATCTGTATTTGGTGCAAGAGGAGGATGTTTTCGTAACAGTGTCTGACATATGGGACTTCCTGCCACATGGTGCTCTTGAAACAGAGTTTTTCAGGTCTCAAAAAGCTTGTGAATCTGCTATTGCAACAGTAGTGCATTAACCTTCACAAGACAGGTTACGTATCAGATAGATAGGGTGAGCAGGAAACCATCATATGATGCTCCCATTTTTATACATACTTGGATATGCATGGGACAGTGCCAGCCCATGGCTAAGCAGCCCACTGACATCTTGGGTTTGGCTCTGACAGCTTGGTTTTGAGGGGAGCTTCTTGCACCAGCATTAACACCTGCAGTGCAGATGCGTTGTGGTTCTATTGTGTGGGTCTGGAGATGGGATGCCCAGGGCTGATGAGGGCTGAGCATCCCCCTGAGTCCCCAGGGAATCCTTCCTTTGCCCTCCAGATGTTCATTTTCATCAGCTGCCTCTCCGGTTTTCCTATCCACAGCTGTCTCTCCTGGTTTGCTGCAAATAACAGGATGTATCAGTAGGTCTGGGAAAGGACAAATGGCTCTTCTGCCACAAGAGGTGCACCTTGGGTCCTGTGGCATTCTCACAGCAATGTCTGCAAGGCACTGAAATTGCTAGCAGAAGCCAGCTGTAGGCAGCACAGCTATCTAACATGGGCCGGGAGCTGAAAGCACGTGTTTTATACTGGGGTAAGGAGCGGCTCTGACACATCTGCGTATCACTCTGTAACCGAGACGGCAGCGATATCCTACAATTGTGATCCTGAGAGGAAATCAGAGCCAGAGTTCTCTGTCTGGACTGAACTCCTAGCAGGAAAGCGTTCAGTTAATGACATGAATACAAGCCATGACCTTACATTTATTTTTCCCCTAGACTTTCACTGACTGCAGGATCAGGCATGGACTCCTTTGTGTCTGTGCGAAGCATGCTCCTGTGACAGGGAAGTGGCTTGCGTGGTTTAGCTTTTCCATTCAGATAAGATTACTAAATAACCCAGAACTTCAGCCAGAGTTCACAAAATCCACTTTTGTTAAAAAATTTAGCACTGCCACCTACAGGAAAGCGGCAGGAAGCTCCACGACCGTCCTGTGTACCTGCAGGACTGTCTGTCCTGCTGCCCCCGCGCTCTGCTGTCCGTGCGGTGCTCCCCCGGTGAGCGCCTTTCTCAGCGACATCAAAGGGAGATCGGCACGCACAGATAATGCAGAATACCTGGGAGCAGAGCTTTGTCTTTGATAACCATAGCTATCGCTTTTTGATTTCAAGAACCTTTTTTTTTTTTTTTTTTTTTTCCCCAAACACTATGTGTTGCACCTAAGCTCTGGTCCAACTCCTGATGGAAATGATGGCAGCTTTCCACCGAGTAGGATCCAGTCCTTAACGCCTTTCATGTATGCCAGTGAAAACTCTTTACCTTGCACACTAGCACTCTTTAAAGGCTCTGGAGTAGATAGACAGATTAGATTATTTAGCACCACACAATGCTGCAGAAGTGGAGCTGGTGAGTCACTAAATGGCATTCTTCCTTCTGACTCAGTGCAGAGTCAATGCCCGAGCATGTTGCTATGGGGCTCTGTGTTGTTGGAGGTGCTCTTTTTTTGGAGAAGCAAAAACCAAGGTCCTGACCCACTATTCTTGCAACAGAGTCCATTTGCCTGTGAGCCACTTGGTTGAACTTTATAGAAATTTTTGCCTTAGAACAAGTTATCCTTCGCTTCCACGAGAAAACTATTGTTCTCATTGCCAGGAGGGACCAGGGTTTTGAGCTATCTGGAACAAAACGTTTTTAAAACAAGAATGGGTTATTGCAAATACACTGTGGGGTTTAAATCCTTAATATTGAAGGAAAACCTACATGGGCACTTACTGCACATTAATATTTAGCATTCTGGTTTTGTTTACCACTTCAGTGGCTGTTTTCAATTACTGTTGCCTGCATGAAACCACTTTACTCAAGCCTGCTGCATATGCAGGAGAATTGACTTAGAAGACAACTGTTCTGTTTTGCAGTAATTTTCAAGGTTTCAGACTTTTTTTTTCTTTCCTTTTTTTCCTCGTTCCCTATCTTTAAGGCACTGGGTGCCTGGAGTGTGAGAGACTTGTTCAAGCCCTATCTGTCTTCCTGGCCAAAAGATTTCATTGCAGCTCTTTCTCAACTGCGCAGGGAGAGGAGTTTCACCTGGCTTTTTCATCTCCTGGCCACTCTCCTAACCACCAGGATGTAAGTTACATGACTCTCTTGCAAGAAAACTTTCTCAAAACCTGATGTCTTGACAAGAACATTTCAGTTTTGAAATCTCACTTTGTGGAAAATGTCCTGACCAGCTCTGGTATGCAGCCAAGTTTGCTTAACAAATTACAGCAGCAGCCCTGAGATGTCCATGCAGCTCCTTCCAAGGAGAAGAGCCACTCTGGCAAAATTCCTGTGTGCCTTGGGGCATCTATCCTTTGGTAATGCCCCAAATGCCCTTCTCAAGGAGATAAGTGGTTCCCTACATCTCTACAAATAAATCCACTTTTTGTAAGTGAGGAAGCAGCCTTATTTCAGAGGGTAGCAGATGAACCTTAGATATGATGCCATCCACTCCCCTGCATCCTTTTGCAGGCTTGCTTCCAGCCTCGGAGAGAGTACTTTAAATCTCTCAATGGAGATCCAAAGGAGTTATTTTAGGTTTGGGATGTTGTGAGTGAGATGATTCATTCCTCTTCAGTAAGAGCTACAGAGATGGAGCGGGCTCCTTAGAGGCATATCAGCACAGGTGAGATGAAGACCAGGAACTGAGGATGGATGGAGGCCAGGGAGGAGTGGTGGCAACAGGTCTTTAGTTGAACTGACTTGTTTCACAGTATAGCTTGTCTGGTTACCCCAGTTCTTATGTGATTCCAAAGGAAACCAGAATAAATAAATAAATAAATAAAAACAACACAACAACAACATTAAAATAATGCCTCATCTGGGAAAGGCATCTTAATCATCTGCCTGCATTTTTATTGTCTGTTACTCTATTGTCTGTTAGTATCCATTAAAGATTAGCTATGAAATCCAGAGTATTCATAAACTCAGGTTTTTTATTAAGAATCATTTAATCAAAATAGATAAATGATATAACAGTTAAATGCTAGATCCCGATGCTTAACTTGAAGAAGCTAAATTTAAGGGGGGAAAGCTGTATTTGGGATTGTGCTCTCCACTAGTTCTACGTGAAATCTACAGCACTTGGAGGAGATATTTCCTCATTGCTTTGGACTTTCAGCTCAGCTGTGTAGATGCTTTCTCAGAACCTAATTGTTCTCATATGAACTCGAAGGGGGACAGAGCTATTGAAATTATTTTGGTTGCCCGAGGAAGCATTCAGAAGTTCCAAAGGAAAATTTTACTGCTAGGTCACAGAATGAAAAATACCTCCTTCTTGCTTAAGCAACCTTTAGTGCAGGCCAATTAATACTGAGCAAAAGGAGACTGGCATTTTTAATGCCACAGTTATGCCATGCAAAAATTGACTTAGATGTATTGTATAAAGGCACACATAACTGCACATTTTTCATCCTAGTCAGAGATTTTTTTAAAACACCTATTAGGGAGCTGTCCCTGCAATGAAGCATTGATAAATGAGAGAAGTTGGGAGAAAAGCACTGACTTGTTTCCAAAAGATAGAGCTGATTTGGGATCAAGGGAATTACAGAAAAGAGTGTGTGTCTGAGCCAGGAGCCCGATGCAGAAGTCCAGCCTCAAGGTTACCTGCAGCGCCGTTCATTGTCCTCAGAGCCTTTACAGCTTCGTGACATTTGTGCTGCTAAATGACTGCTAAATGACAAGTGCAGCTGGACAAAAGTAGCCCTGGAAAGACATGGGTGTGCTGAGCTCAGTTCCTCTGGATTTACACTACATTAGATGAAAACAGTGTGGCTTTGAATTCTGTGGTGTATATGATATATGGCACATAACACAAGCAATACCAAAAAATACTCCAGTGCCTTCATCTGGGTTATTTCTGATTTACACCACAGGACACAAAACTTTCTCAATATTTATATATTGGCAGAAGAAGACACTGTGGGGTATGAGATCAGGAAATGAAGCCCACCAGTTCTGCAAGATCCGAACTAAAATTGCTCTTGATCAGTGTTTTGGTGCAAATTTTCTCCCCCTCTGTGTTGACTGCAAATTATTCAGGGAAGAAGACATAAAGATGGTGCAGAACAGATATGTGGTTACTAGACTGAAGTTTGTTCACTCTTTACAAGGGGAGGAAAGTGAGTGAGTGTGAGATGACTCATGTACATATCTCCAACAGATCAGGCTTAACTGCTCTGAAAAGCAAACTGCAAATGATCCTTCCCTACGTGCAAATTCTACCCTCTGTCTGCAAACACCTGCTGGTGACTTCAGTGGGAGCTGCATATTGGGAGGCAGGATTTACATCTCTAGACTTTATCACAAGAAGAGGTGGTTGCAGGAGCAGAAAAAAAGGTCTGCCTCCTGTGTGAGGGCCCACGCATTGATTCCTGTAATATCTCAGCTTCTTTTTGGCTCAGAGATTTTAATTTGGACTCTCCTGGATAGATGCAGACACTAGTGAGGGACAAGAGTACAGTGAGATGAATGACACAGGCGTTAATCTAGGAAAAAGGAAAGTACAGGAAGGAAAGCAGATGTAGGAAGGACAGCATCTGTCCATCCATGACTGGGAGAGAGAGGAGGCCACAAGCATGTGTGTGAGCGTGTCCTGAGAACATGCTGGTGGCCGCAACATAGCCATTTTGTCAGCTCTCCCTTCCTTGTGGGATATTTGTAAGAGCAGTGCCATCAAGGCCCATGGTGGCAGCTTGGGTCTTTCCTCTGGAGCTGAAGAGCCTTCCTGTCAAACTATAGCTGCTGCAGGCTTGTCTTGGTGCACCAGGAATACATGTCCAAACCAGATGTACCATGCAGTTTGTTGCTGAATTAGGGATCCAGAGACTCCCAGTCGCTTGGGCTACTTCTCAGCACTAGTGTTAGAAAAAAGGTGCAAATCTGGGAATACAGCCTAACCGTCCCGGGAAGAGGACGAAAGGGTTTTACATGAATGCAAGTCTGTTGCTTTGTAAAAAGGCAATTACACTGCCCAAAAAGAAAGGAGAAAGAGTTCTCACAGTTTTTTTCCACAATTGGTATGAGTAATGTTTCCAGTTGCTTGGTTTGTGTTGTGCATAATGAAATATAAATACTGCATGGAATGCTTTGTCATAGAAAAATATTTATTAATAGCAGATTTGCAATCATCATCTTGTCTTTTATTTGAGCAGGTTTTTTCTTCTCATAAGGTTCTTTCGGGCTGCCGAGCAGTGACTGATGTGTGCTTATTTCAGTTGAGTCATCAGTATCATTAATATTATCTTATTTACCAATGTTTGTCATTTTATAGCATTTAACTGGTAGGGTGACTCACCTAGGAGAGAAATGAGAACATGAATATAACAGGCTTTTTTCCTTCTTCCCCTTTGGCTTAGGCTAGGAACCGAGAATGACCTTTGAGGTGCAGCCTGACTCACACAGTTATCATATTTACCTCTGCTGTTGTGAGATTAATAATTACAAACATCCCTACGCACAAGGGAAAAAGCTCAGGCTTTTGTCCGCAACTTTCGCTTGCCTTTCACCACCTCGTGATGCAGGGGACCTTTTCAGCAGGTTGGGGGGAAAGGCGGGTGTTGGGTGCCTCCCTGCCCTGCACCAGAGCAAAAGGAGCAGCAGAGGCAGGGCTGGGAGGGAGCAGAGGAGGAAGGCTGCCGCCGGCAGTCGTCCTGCTGGCCCTGCGTGAACTCCATGAAATTCGCTCAGGGCAACTCTGAAACATTTGCATTTGCTTTTTCAGTTCAAGTGTGGGAACGGCCTTAGCAGAACCTCAGCCAAACCTGCTTCTTCACCACTAGAAGGGACCTTTTTCTCTCCGTATCTGCGTGCTGCTAATGACTGCAGCGTGCCGCTTGTGTTGCACTGACTGTGGGCTCCCAGGGGAAACATGGGTCCTTCTGTAACAGGCACTGCAGAAGCAGCCTGGGAACACCTTGTGTGAGAGGGAGACCACTTATGAGAAGGACATTGAAAGCAAAGACCCAGCAAAGGACACCTAAAAGTCAGGTGGCAAGGGAGATGAGCAAAATCCAGCATCCTTTCTGCCTCCAGTATGAAAAAGATTGTAAAAAGGCACTTACTAATGGACCCCATAGCATCTCCTTCCCTCTTACACAACCTACTCATACACAGCTGTGTTGCACTTCTAGATGAGGGCTGAGGCAAAGAAAAGCTGATGGCCCCAGAAAGCTGGTGCATTAAGCAGGGAATTGCCCAGAGTCAACGCATTTGGTATGCACCTGCCTACAGCTCATTAGTCAGCGTGGCTGAGAACAGGGGTGGGTGGCAAATCCCAGCCCCAGAAGCCCTAATTCAGACACCTCCCTCTAGTCCTGTGCCTACTGGGAAACCCTTGTCCTGAAATGAGGGAGGTGAGTGGTGGAGACAGGAAAAAGGCTGGAAAATATACGTCTTTTCTAGTTTTTTTTTTTTTTTTTTTTTTTTTTTTTTGTGGGATTCTTATTTTTCTGTTCAGCAAAGGGCTTAGGAGGTAACACCAACCCCCTTGTGAAAGTACAGCAGCTATGGAGAAGCTGTTCCCCCTTTGCCTGCAGGTCTTTCAAATCTGCAAATCGTACTTCCTTGAAAAATGAATCCTCTAAATCTCACAGTGCAGGTTGTTACGTGGGCATGGCACCCTTCTTTTCTTTTACAGCCTTGCCACTGCGCAAGAAAGAAAGTGACACTTGCTGGATCAGAAAGGGCATCAACCAGCAATGGTTTCATGTAAAACTGACACGGATTGAAGCCTGGCCTGGCAAAATCCCAAACTATGGGGATACAACTGCATTTATTCCTCTGTTTAAAAACACACATTTAAATGGGTAATCTTCTGGGGGAGAATCAGGTCTTTTGATTTCTGCCAGCAGAAGAAATAATTCAGCTTTCAGCCTCCCACTTCTTGTCCGAGGGTGTTAATGATTAGACTGTTGCTTTGGGAGAACAGAATCAGGTGCTGCAGCTTCCCTGAGGGGCTAATCCTGCCCATGAATGAGCTGGGACTGAACACCTGGATTCTGGCTTCAGGCTTGAATAAAGCCTGAAATTGCCCAACCTCCCCAAAACCCGACATTTTGTCAGAAGGTTGTTGGGTCATGACCTGAGATGCCCATGTGGGAGCTGAGCAGGGGTGTTCATGTTCACAACTTTGAACTGAGCTCACAAGTATTTCTAATGTGGCTGCTGGACCCAGAATAAACATAGGATTTGATGATTTGCCCAAAGTCATGCTGGGAGGTTATGGCAAAGCAAGGGATAGAACAGACAGCAAATTCCCTGTGCCTTAGCTGAGCACTGTGAACCCAGAAACCTTCACTTCAGAGCCCTTTTCTACAAGTAGGCTGATGCAGTTATATTTCATTGCAAACCTTTGTCCTGCAGATTATTGCAACATGGAAGTTGAGTGATAGGATCCTGAGTTCCTCTTATCAAGCAGCCGCACCCTGCCTCTCTGCTCTGCAGAGGAAGCTGTTGGATAAGGGGTTCTTTCCATCGCTGCTACCTGCTTCCTAACACATCTGTGTATTTATAGGGCTGGCATCTTAAAGGAGTTTCTTTCTGATGTGCTTGTCAAGGGACTGATAACTGGGCAGAGATAAGTAATCGTGCTCCTGCTGTTGCCAAATGTAACGTTTTATTCCTGGAACAAAACTGCCTTTTTGTCCAAGCAGACAGAGCTTTACTACACCCCCCCACCCCCTCTTTTAAGTTTTGCCACCCAGGCTCATCCAAGGGTTTGGTGAGCCCAAGCTTTGGTGCACCATAATCATGCTGAAATAATACCAATTTTATGGTCTTCTGCAAATCTTTTACTGACTTGGGAATATATAAGAAGAAAGGAGGGAAGAAATTATTTGGTTTTATCTACTTTGGGCACTTTTCAGGATGTGGCTGTCTGCTGAAAGCTCCCCCTATTACTCAGTGTTGCCTCACACAGGTACAGTCATTTTCTTTGAAGGTTTTATCAAAATTCACTTAAAGCTATGCGATAAACTGACTCATTCACAACTGCTTGGAGAACATTTATTTTCACCTGGTCCAAATCTGGATCTATTGCAGAACTGGATTAGGTTATTAAAGCCTTTGCTATGCTGATGTGATGAGCGTTGCTACCCTTTTATTATCATGTGGGAACCAAAATCTCACGCCTAGATTCAGAGGGCATGACTCACTGCTCGCCTTTGCGCGCATCGTGCCGGCCCTGCGCTGGGCTGGTTGCCTCAAGACCTCCTTGCTGGGTGGCTGCAAGCGCTGGGCCATGAGGGCAGGTGTTTCTGGCTGACTCAAAGCCTGGCTGCAAGCTCTCAAGGCAAGGAAAGCCGAGGAGCGTCTGGGTTTTTCCTCCTTCCTGCCCTGCCAGTGCAGCAGGGTGCAGAGCTCTTCTGTTGCTGCTCCCCACCATCCGCCCTTGCAGCAAGGTGGAGAGAAAAGTGGCAGTGCTGAAATTCTAGGAGCCCATGTCTCAGATACTCAAGCCTTGGGTTTTTCCTTTTCATCCAGACAAGTATACAATCTATGCTGGAGGCTTTTTACCACAAATTGACTTTTACTCAAAACTAATGCTCACCAAGGCTAATCTAGGTGCCTGCTTCCCTAACCTTGTTGTTCCTCTCTGACTGCCTGCTCTTCCCTCCCTTACCTTTCACCCAGTGTATTCCACAACAGCCCTAGTAATCAATCACAGGCCCTAATTATCCTAATCTGCCTCCTTTTTCTGACTTATTAAAGCCTAATTAGTTTATAACAACATAGAGGCTGGAAGTAATTTTGAAACTCACAGGAAAAAAAAAAAGCCAGCAACAATTGAACTGCAATAATGAGGTTTCAGGAGATCCCAAGTCCACAGCTGTGTTTATGCTGCCAGTTTTTAGGAAACCTGGATGCAACTGCCCATTGGGTGTGAGGAAAGGGCAGTGGTGGTGCTCTGGGGCAGGTTGGATGACGTGGTATTAAAGGATGCTACAGGCTCTCCCTGGTGCTTCCATGTGCTGCTGATGCTCTGTGCGGTGCAGCCATGCTTTTGGTCTGGTAATGTGTGCGATAAGGGTGCAATGTGGCCAGGGTGCTTGAGGTCTTGGGTAAGCACTGTTAGTGAGTCCTGAGGTTGGTGGGTAGAGAAAATGGTGAGAGGAGGCTACTGGTTGGGAGCTGAGCTGTGGTGAGAGAGAACTGATGGGTGCTGCTTGTCACCATGCTAGTGGAGGGAATGGGGATGGAAAGATGTTATTGGGCTCTTTGCCTAATGGTAAACCCAAAGGACTTTGGTCTCTGTGGGTGCAGTGCTACTGCTAAACCAATTTGATAAATGCTTACTGAAGCTGGAGAGACCTATAGTAGTGGTATTATAAGGAGGGAATTAGTGCCCAGATAGAAACAGAGTTGTAGAGAGAAACCTCTGCTTCCATCTCACCAGGGGCCTGCCTCCTGAGCAATGGTGGGGTAAAGTATCAGGAATAGTGCAGCCAGCAGGGCCAGGGAAGTGATCATCCCCCTGTACTCAGCTCTGGTGAGGCTTTACCTTGAGTGTTGTGTTCAGCTTTGGGCCCCTCAGTACCAGAAGGACATCAAGGCCCTGGACTGTGTCCAGAGAAGGGCTACGAAGCTGGTGAAAGGCCTGGAGCACAAGTCTTGTGAGGGGCAGCTGAGGGCACTGGGGGTGTTTTGTCTGGAGAAGAGGGGGCTCAGGGCAGACCTCATTGCTCTCTGCAACTGCCTGAAAGGAAGCTGTGGGGAGCTGGGGGTCGGCCTCTTCTCACAGGTACCTAGTGATAGGACTAGAGGGAATGGCCTCAGGTTGTGCCAGGGGAGGTTCAGGTGGGAAATGAGGAGACATTTCTTCTCAGAAAGAGCAGTCAGGCATTGGGACGGGTTGCCCAGGGAGGTGGTGGAGTCACCGTCCCTGGGGGTGTTCAAGGAAAGGTTGGACGTGGTGCTTAGGAACATGGTTTGGTGGGTGATGGTGGTAGAGGGATGGTTGGACCAGATGATCTTGAAGGTCTCTTCCAACCTTAAATATTCTATGAAAGAGATGTTCCTCAGAAACCTCTGCTGCAGAAGCAGGTTTCTAATATCAGTGTGACTGCTGGCCATCAGTGACATCAGTACAGGCTTGTTAAATATGGCTCTTGAGTGATACAGTTGGCATTTAGCTTTTCACTATTAGGGGGTGTTTCACATGACACACTTTACGTATTTAAGTACTAAAACAGAAGTGGAAATGTTTGCATCTCAAAACTATTTACATTTCTGATGGCGCACATACCAGTTGAATGAAGATCCCTGATTCCTTAGACACAAATATCTAACCAACCTTGCAGTAGTGCCCATGAGTACTCACTTGGAGCTGGTTTGGGCTCTTGCAAGCTCATTTAAATATAGGGAATGCAGAACAGAGATCAGATGCACAGAGAGTTCTGCTAAACCCTGCACTCAGCAGGGCAATGACTTTGTTTTTGTAACAGCTCACAGTTTTTGCAACCCTGATGCTGTAAAATAAATACAAATGAATAATGGAGAGACTCAAAGGGGTATGGGAAACATAAACAATGCAAGCAGTAGCAATGTGTCTGACTCATTCTCTCTGTTATCATCCAGATGCTGTTACAGATTTCAGTTTCTCTTGCAGAATATCTCTGTTCCAGTAGACAAAGTTGAAGAGTTAGGAAGAGTTTTTTTTTTTTTTTTTTTTTTTTTTTTTTTCCACATCAGTGTCACCAGCTTCATTTTTCTGCAGAAACTGGTGCCAATATTCCAGGAATGCAGTGGCCAGGGTAGGTGGGGTGAGATCTCAAGAACACCAGTGACGCCAGGCTCTTGCTTTGGCAGTCCTCTTCGACATGGTTGTCCCTATTCACTTATTCACTGCCTATACTTGGAAGCTGCAGAATTCTTCCAAAGAAAATGAATGCTGCACAGCCTTTCTGTGCATACCACAAAGATGTATCTAATCTACAAAAACTTTCTAGGAATGACAAGACTTTTCCAAGATGCCTGTGCTGGTTTAAGTACTTTCTGTATCCAGATTGCAGCGGGTTTTACACAGGTTGGCTTCTGATGGCTGCTTTTTCAAATACAACCCAAATGTAGACAAAACCATACTGAATTCCCCTCAAAAGGGTCACATATCACTGTGCTGTGACAGAGGAACAACCTGATTTGCCGGAGAGTTCTCTAAATATGTATTTCTCTTGCAGTTCCAAAGCAAGTGTTGAATCCCACATTGTAACCTGTTTCTCATTTTATATTCCCACCCAACTCTTCTGATTGTTAAAGTAGCTTGAAAACAAGCCAGGCACAGCCTGCCCTTTCACATGTGTTAGGCAAAACCACAAACAACTGCGCTAAAACTTGCCTGGAACAAGTTCATTAACACAGCCCAATGAGACCTGACATACAACCAGAAAAACAGGAAAATATTTTAGCATTTAGCATTTGGGAGTCATTATTAGAGCTGTCTTTTTTTTTTTTTTTTTTTTTTTTTTTTCTCTCCTTTCTTTCTCCTCCCCTTGGGGTTAACATCTGTAAAAGGCATTATTTTTCAAAAGCACCCAGTGAAGTGGGAAGATGAAGGCCTGGTGCTGAAGGTACTGGGGTGTCCCAGCTGGCTCAGCATCTGCCCTCCCTGTCTGGGCTGCATGAGGGGCTCTTCCAGAGGCTGATTCAGAGCATCTAATTTAGCATCTTCTGGAGAGCATTCAGAGGTGTCTGCCTCTTTGATGAGTTAAGTAAAAGACTGGTTAATCTTAGGGGAATTCATACCACACACGGAGGTGCCAGAGGTGTTTTAATAATGGGACTTGAAACCCTTGGCTCCTGATAACCGGACTTGGTTTGCTTCTGCCAAGGTGAGCATCCAACATTAAGGCACTCCAAATCATTAATATCCCTAGCATAAACCTGTGCCGGGATGGCTTGCAGCTGTTTTGAGGGAGGCACCAGGGTTTCTTTCCACAACCCCTGCTCAGAATATTTGCACTCCATAAAGCATATCTTTCTGTGTACAAACTTATGTTTGCATGAAGGACGTAGTGATTTCAGCATCACAGAGCCAGTCAGCTCCAGCCTCGGCTCTGGTCCTCGGAGGGAAGCTGGGAATATTGCCTACTATAAAAGGGCTGGATCCACATCTGGCTTCAGACTCGAGTGTGGTTTAAAGTCAACACCTTCTTGGGCTTGCATAAATGTTCTCCTCTTCTGACTCAGACAGTAAATATCTGTGTTCATCCAGCTATCTTCCCTCTTTCTGAACATAATAGTTTCCATATTTAAAGGTGGGACTGCAAAAACAGGTTTTGGTTGAAATCTAACTACTTATTTCTTTCCACGCAGCAGCCTGAGCCAAAGAGCGAGTAGCGGGGTCCCCAGGGGCTGCCCTTGGTGGGAGAAACTTGTATTAACATTTTATTTATTTATTTATTTATTTATTTATTTATTTATTTATTTATTTATTTATTT
>NC_048894.1:147622191-147634870 GCF_011077185.1 Oxyura jamaicensis
TTTATTTATTTATTTATTTATTTATTTATTTATTTATTTATTTATTTTTCCAAACAGCAGGGGGAGCTCAAATTCTGCCTAAATCCCAAAAAGCAGAGAAAGTACAGTCTGCTGACATTCTTTCTATTTTAACCAGAGGGGAAAAAAAATACTTGTGGGGTTTTTCTTACAAAATTGCATTTTCTTTTTTTCCCAGTATGCCACAGGGAGACAATTAGAACACGTAAAACAGATAATACAGTAATTAACATGAACAGTTGTGTAACAGGAGCATTGCCTGCATGGGCCTTGGTAGCTGTTTAATGTGTGTATTTCATCTTTCTATTTTCATGGAAAAAGGTCCAGAGCAGTTTTAATACCCGTCTCCTTGAATTAGTACCCAGCAAGTTCAGAACCTGGGAAGGGCTGAAATCAGTGCTGCTTGGGTGAAAAGAAGTATTTGGGAATGATGGAGCAAGTCCATTCCTGGACTCAGCTGGCCAGAGGTGACTTTGGCCTGGAGGTATTTAGCCATACAAGGCTCCTGTGTTCTCAGAGTGCCACATAAGCACTATTAAAGCCATACCACATCCCCATACTTCTGTAGGTGGACGAGCACCATCAGGCTCTGTTTGGTACAGGAGAAACCTTCACACATGGATGGCAGTGACTTGTGCAAGATCATGCTGTCAGGACAGGACCGGGAGATTATGATCTTGCTTCTCAGTGTTTCCCTCAGAAAGGCTGGTGCAGTTGTTGTCAAGCTCTTTCATCCAGGATCCAAAATCCATTCATAATTGCTTCCCCATAATCCCCTGAGATCCCACAGCCTTCAGATCTCTGCGCAGGCAGGTGGGGAGGCTTGGTGGGGGCTGGCAGAGGATGACAAGGGGAGTGAATGGGTTTTGGATGGGTGCAGTTTCAGGGAAGATATGAAGCATGTTAATTTTCCTCCCTGGTTCTGCTCCAGTGGGGAACCCTGTGGGAACGTGGTGGTTTTGCTCTCCCTAATGCCACTGGATGCAACATGGAATATTCTTCCATAACCATTGTGTGTGTCCTCCGATTTGGAAATTTTTATGTGAACTGAACGATCTCCAGTTATGTAGGATTATGGATGTTCAGGGCTCTGTGAGCAAGCTAAGTCTGCTGCCATTTATGCATCAGGGAAAAAAAATATGCCACAAAGCCAAGAAAAGACAGAGTAGCCCCCGGTGTCAAGCTCAAGTCACAGTCTTCTCTTTTATTTGTGATATTTCTTTACCTACTGTATCCTTATGAATAGCTTTAATGGCAGCAGACCGAGCAGGCTAACTATGGTATCCAGTGCAAACAATGCTGATGCAGTCTCCAAGGGGATAAATTACACTGGCTAATCAGGAAACGTAATGATAAAGCTGAAACCTTTGCTTTCAGGGTTTTTGTTCATTGTCTTCTCAACCAATATGCTATTATCAACTACTAGGAACTGGGATTTCTTACACAATCTAAATGTAGATGCATTTCTTTGGCTAGAGCTGGCCCAGCTCTTAACTTGTGAAAATCAGTTCGGCGTTTCATCGAGTCCTACTGTGTTAACAGAATTTGTAATAAACCTACAGGTGAGCAGAGGAACAGTAGAGGGAGAAAATATATGGGATATTGATGATGAATCCAGTATTCCTATTAAAAATCAGAGGGATTTTGGATAGAGAAAATGTAGCGAGAGCAAGAATTTCAGCCTTAAAGTAGATAGGAGTTAGGATCCAGTAGGAACAAATGTTTACTCTAAGAGTCTGAACCAAGAAAGCCAAGGCTGGATGACCATCTCCAGACACATGCCATGAACTTCCAGCCAACAAAGTGCCCCCAGATGAACAAAGGCCAAAGGCCCAAGAAGGAAGAACCCCACACTCCCAGAGTGGGGTCAGCAACGTGTGAAGAGTGCCTGGCATGGCCTGTGAGCATGGTGTGCGCCCTCCCTGCTCTCGGCAGGAACTGTGTCCTTACATGCATTGCCGCACGCAGCCTCCCTATCGCATGTAATGAATGCCAGACTGCTGTCTGTGAATGGGTAATGGTACTTCCCCACCACTTCAAAGTCTATGTGTTTCACTATTTTTTTTTTTCAACTGTGATGTTGAAAGAGATGATTTTTCTCCTCTAAAAACCGCAGCTGCTGAGAAGTTAATGAAGGGCGCTGTTTTTGAAACTCCCAGGGGGCTGATGCTGCCTCTTCCAGCTTTGCTGTGACTTTTGCTTGGGAACCAAGCACTGGGATGGATCCTTACTGCTGATTATCACTCGTGACCGCAAGCACAAGTGGCTGAGAAAGGGAGATGGAGGAGTCAGCACCTGATGTTGAATTGGCACAAGAAGACACCAGCCTCACTATAGGTTTGTTTGCTTAGCTGTTTGGTGGTGCAGGGGAACCAGATGGCATTTCATCCCATGGACAAGATCTCTGTATATTTGTCTGTATACCTGTTCAGTTACCTAAAGAGTTTTTTTTTTTTTTTTTAAACATGGGTGAAGGTGAGAGACATGGAAAAGCCATCATTGGGTTGCATCTTTGTCATTTGTGTGATGTCACTGGCAAATATCTGGGACTTTTCTGTGCCAAGGCAGTGTGACAGCAAAGTCCTGTCTTGAAGAGGTCATGGCTGGTTGGCTTTTTGTTCTTCATGTAATGGTGAGGGAGATTTAGGTCTGCTGAGTCCTGTAATAAGTAAATTAAATAAGAGAAACTGAATAAAATAATGAGAAAAGGAGGAGTGGTCATTGACAAGGGGCAGAAAAGAAGCCTGGGGGGGTTGAGTTGAAGAAACGTATCTTGTGCATGGTGGGAAAGGGCTGAGGAGGAACAGAAGCAAAGGGCTGTGGTCCCAGGGAGGTGTCATCCCCCCAGTGCTGCAGGCAGCAGCCCATTGCTGTCACCCAAACCCGACTCCTCCAAGAGCAGAGCTTGCTGCCACCTCCTGCACGCTGGGCTGGTTTCCCCGGGTGCCAGCTGTGAAGCTGGTGATGCTGGGAGGAGTGGGAGCCCCGGAGCCACAGTGAACATGGTACCTCCCTTCTGTGTGTGTGGTCTCCCCTTCATAAGCCTGGCCCCGGAGGCGTTTGTGGAAAAGGGCAGTCCCTGCTAGGACATGTTGCTGCTTCTTTATCAGTTGCTGCGGCTGTTGCTGGTTGCTTTATTGCGAGCAAATGCCGTTTGCTCAGCTTATTGACTGGAGATTACATACAGCTGCACTGTAGAAAAGGGAGCCTGAATTATCTTACCTGCAAAGGCTATTTAAATGGAAAGCTTCAAACTCCCCTTCATCCTCCCATAACCATATTTAATTTATAATTGAGACCTAGATGCAGAAAGCTTTTGAAATGTGCTTATAGGCAGTGGTGAATTGAGATTTGGGCAAAACTGATCCTCCCTTAGCATTGCTTTGCTGTTACATGCCTCACATGCATCAGACGATATGGGATTACAGAGCACCTGATGCTACTGAGCCGCCTGCTGCAAAAAGAAGTAACGTACTCCTTTTTGATTAACTTCTTCAAACGCATCAGGTCTATTAAATATCCCCCTCAAGACATATCGCTATCATTGAAAGAGCACTTTGAAAGCATGTGACTACAGAGAATGGCTCCCCATTAATTTAAGAGAAAGCATATAGATAAAGTCAGAGTGTGAACCTGACTCACTGCTTTTTTAATAAAGCTCACTATTTGGGGGATGAAGTATTTAAGCAGAGGAGAGTTTTCCAGAAGAGAATTTATGATGATGTGTTGGAAAACCTGGTTTATTGTTTGCTTAAGCTAAAGATTTTAATGAGAAAAGTTAATTCAGACTGCAGATACCACATCAGAGCTATAACTACATCTGCATTCTTTGTTCTTTTTCAAATAAAGAAATGATTTTGGGGAGGCAAGTGAGGAGATACTGCCTAGCTATCCACATCTGATTCAAGGGTCTCTAGGACAGGAGCCTACACAATCAGTGGAGAACAACAACCTCCTCAAGGATGTAGTTTGTGGAATCTGAGTTAGGTCTCTACTTTGGAAGGGCTAAGATTTATCCATGAGATATATCCTACAGCAGAGATCTGAAATTATTCTGAAAATCCTATTTGCCTTTTCTGTAAATAGGCTTAAAAAAAAAAAAGAACATACACCTTTACATTTTTTTTTTCTTTTTAATAGTACAATATTCATAAAAATCGGACTAAGATACTAGAAGACTTTTGTTTTAATGGGTCTGCTGGTGAAGTTGGTACTGTTCAGCCCAGTGTGAGAAGTCCTTCCACTGTGTCCTGCTTAGCAGAAGCAAGCTACCTTAAGGTCAGCTATTAGAAGCCATTCCACTTACACAGGATTTCAGGACTTTTACTGGACATTGTTGCAATCATTTCTATAAGGTGATGTTCACACTGAAGTACTCTTCTCATTCAGAGATGTGCAATGATGCCATTTCTGCCTGACCAGTGGAAAAGCTGGAAATAGAAATGTTGAGCCACTTCTCCAAGAAAATTTTAATCTACTCTGTTGTGAAAGCAGTTCTTGACTCACATTTATATTCCAGACAACTGGTTAATGCATCACTGAAATGTCAAAGGACACAATATTTCTGGTACTTATAAGAAGAATTACCAACATTACTGGTAAATGGGAAACCTTTGTGTTAAAGCTGTGATGTGCTTAGTAGTGTGCAAGATGTATATAGAAACGGCCTCAAGGGACCTGACAAATAAAAAGTAGCAAGAGGAGATTAACACAAAGGCTAATGCAAAAGATAAGCAAGGAAAGAATTAACTTTTCTTTTTCCCTAGAGTAGAGCCAGGCATTTCAAAGGAATTCATAACTGTAGTTGGTAAACAGATAAATCCTTTTTGTCCTATTGCTCGTGAGAGAGTGAAGAAGGCTTGTTGGAGTAGACTGGCAAAATTGCAAGGACTCATTTTTTTGGCCAGTGCCCACTTGGGACTACAATTCTCCTTTTCGTATGCATCAGACTGGTGCACTGCACACACGGAGAAAAAGCTCTGCTCTGAATAGCTCAGGGAAAGTATTAGGGTGGTTCATTAGGGAATTTTTCACTAACATGCCTATGCAGAGTAGTAAGAAAATATATTTAGTACATTAATCTATTTCCTTAGAAATTGATGTTGCTGTATAGGATGTGCCAGAGTGAGGCCTACTGAAAGCATTTCAAAGACTAGCACAGACCTTGACAAACTAAGTATAATTACAGCATATGTAGAGTTCTTGGTTTTCAAATGCCATGCATTTGGAAATATGTCTATTTCAATAGACCAGCATGGAGGAGAGGATTTGCAAAAGGTCACAATATGAAGCTACAGGAGTTTTCTAGGATGAGGAAAACTCTGCCTTTAAATAT
This sequence comes from Oxyura jamaicensis, assembly GCF_011077185.1. Taxonomy (NCBI): domain Eukaryota; kingdom Metazoa; phylum Chordata; class Aves; order Anseriformes; family Anatidae; genus Oxyura; species Oxyura jamaicensis. Next base: position 147,627,545 of record NC_048894.1, read on the forward strand.
ACCACTATGACTTTATTAGCATCCCCTACAGTATTGTGGCTACAGCAGTACAAACAACAACAACAAACAAACAAAACAACAAAACAAACAAAAAACCCACCAACCTTGAATAACTCCATGGGAAGGCTGCAATGAAGAGAAAAACAAGGCTTAATTGTGATAAATGTCTTTTCAATCTAAATATGCAGTACATGCAGAGGGAATAGTTATGATTTTTGGAATTTCTTATCCAGTGGACAATGAGATACAGTGTCATGAAACTAGAGAAATTCAAGCTTTGGAGAGGAAAAAGGAAATCATCTCTAAATGGACCAGAAGTCCAGCAGAAAAAAAGACTACTGGGGTTCCTTTGGGGAATTCAGCTGGGGTTTCTGATGTGAGAGTGGAAACCATAAAACACTGATCTTGGGGAAGAGGCAATGCCTCTTGGAAGTTTTTCTGGTCTGGCGGTCTTGAAAAAGTAATGTCCCATTATCAGCACCACATCTCCTGTGGCTCCTGCTGTTTGCTCCCTCCCCCAGCTCCACCCAGGTCTGCATTGGACCAAGGGAGCTGTGAAGCCAGAGACGCTATGGACTGATTTTTTTTTATTATTATTATTTTTTTATTTTTTTTGTAGAAATGGAAGAGGGTATTGGACCTTTTGTCTATGGCCTGTTATGAATCTTGGGACTCTGAAGATGGAGGTTTATCTCAGTGGTGCTTTATAGGACCAAGATGAACATCTGTTTCATTATTTGCTCTCTTTCTTTGCTCTCTAGTTAATTACCACAAGTATTTCGAACACAGCCCCTCCAGTTTGCCATGTGTGCTATCACACACTGAAATACTGATCATTGAGAAAGGTACCATGGAAATATTTGCAGCTCATTTCAGCCAGAAAGAAGAGTAGAAATTACTGAGAATATTTCTATGATATTGGAGACCACTAGATTTCCGGCTGGATTTCTGTTCCAGTACAATCCACCCTTCCATTACAAGGGGAGGCCAGAGCAGGACGAAGCATCACCTGGAGAATTCTAGTTTGACTGGGCTGTGAGAGATAATTTTGTGTGTCTTCTCCCACAGCATCCTGGCTAAAAGCTGCTGGGCCCTTGAGCCATGTATGAACTGTGCACCAAAGAACTAGCCCTCTTCCCAAGTGGAAAGTGCATCATTCAAAGGGCAAAATTAGTAGGGGAATCCCTCATTTCTCCAGGCCATATCAGATATTCTGACATCTCTGGACCTGATGAGCCATGATGCTTGAGGCCAAAAGTTTCCAGCACTAAATAAGGATCTCTCTCCAAAATCATGTGCCCTTGAGACTGTTGTCCCACTTCCAGTGTGAAAGGCTGAAACACCCTAGAAAAAAAAAAAAAGACAATTACAATAAATTTTGTATTTTTTAAACAACCACCAAGACTGTATAAAGATTTTAGGAAACAATTGTAAAGAAAGACTCAATAACAGTAACATTAAAGAAATTAAGAACAGATAGACTGCATTTTTAAGCGAAAGAAATCCAGCTCTAAGTGGTATAGCAATACATAGGAGCTCAACATCAGTAGCAGAAGATCACACATTGTATGATTAATGGTGGATTTTTCACATGTTCTGCACCTTGAGTGTAGAAGGGAAGGTGAAAGTATGTGTTTGCCTTTCATCTTTCTGATCACTATATTCACCCTTCCCAAAGCTACTGCTCAGCTCAAGCCCTTGTGTTTTTGTCTTCTTCTGATCTGCTGATTGAAATCATTGCATTGCATCTCATGTGAAATCCCTCATCTTTGGATTTTTATTTTTAGACAGACTGCCTGAAGACATGATCATTCACTGAGATGATTTCCACAAAAGGAACTTAACTGCAGCCAGCCAAGGAATGGATGGGTGTTATAGGAAGATTACATGGCAGATGGAAGAAGACATGCATTTCTATTTTGATGCAATGGTAGATATAAGGAATGGATCTCTAAAGCAGCTCACTTCAGAATAGGATTGGAGAACAGCAAATAGTCAGAACTGACCCCCAGATCTTCAACCATCAATAGAGGGGTGGCATCACTTGGACAGGAGGGTGCTGAGGGGCTGGTTGGGTATCTGTCCTCTCCTTGAGTGAGAGGAAGGCACAGCAAAGCTTGCTATTATGTATACACACACATATACTCTCCTGACAGAGAGCACAACCACCCAGCAGGAGTAGAACTAAGCATCTGCTCTTCTTTCCATGCAAGACCCAGGTAGTATGCAGTTATCTACAGATTTGCTCTTTCAGCTTTCCTGTCTGTGCTGCAAAACGTCCTTTCCCAAGCCAAGAGACACAGGCTTGAACCACTTTAGGGTTTCTGGCGGCAGTGGCAGCAGCCTGCTGCTATCAGCACTGGCCAGGGAGCTGGCGAGAGGCCAGGGCTATGGCACTCTGAGCTCTGATCCTGACTGCAATGTCTTGAGTAAGTTCAAAATTGGGCAAAATTCCTTCATATCTGTGAACATGAGCTTTTCACTTTATTTTTTAATTAATTAATTAATTATTTTTTCTACAGCCAATATGTGTTTCTACATAAAGATACTGCAGAGTCTGGTGTTAACAGTCCTATCTGTTGCTATAATAAATTACTGATGTTGCACAAAAAACATGGGTAAACTTCTAAGGAACCACTCCAAGCCCCAGCCCAGTCCACGATGAACATTTCTGTAGGATGTACTAATGGGGGAGCAGAAGACAATGCTGACTCCTTGAATGGGCCCACCTTTCATTCTCATTTAATACCACCAAAGCTGGAAACCTTCAGCATCTACAAGGACCTGTCCCATAATAGATTACAATTGTCAGCGTGAAATGCTTTTATATTTCTCAATAAGGATGATCCTATTTATTGGATCCAATCTTGTGAATCACAAGAAGACACGAAGCTGTCAGGCAAATCACCTAATCCCCATTCAGGCATTAGCAGAGGCAGTGTAGTTAGGGAAATTAAATGCTAAATGTCCCTTCTGCTGTATATTGCAAGTAACAAGACCTTGGTCTAAAACACCAAATGATCTTCCTTCCAGTACACTGAAAACCTACCAGAATGACCTTATAGTCCCATCTGACAAAGGTTTATCACTATTCCTACATCATCTAAAAGGCATTTAGCTTTGCAGCAGCTATAAAATAAGCCCCAGAATTTCATAAACTGAGGTTTGTGGGAAGCTCCTAGCATAATGTTTATATAACATTACTACATGTTGTAGTGAATAACTGTGAATTTCCACAAATTTTGCTTTCCCACCTTACATAGGAGCAGTATTAGACCTCAAAGCCTGTTGTTTAAGTATGTTACGTTGTTTAGAAAGATAACTTTACAGACAACATTGTGACAAGAGGAAATTCCTTACTCTCTTTGATAAAATGCTCCCAGCATTTTCCCATTGATTTTTCTAACTGGGTTAATGTTTTGAACCTTTTCTTTTGCTCCATCATAGTTAAAAATCCATCCATTTCTGTTCAATAATGCATTTTCCTTTTTTAGCACTTTTTTTAAAAGAAGCTGTTAGCTTTTTGCTTTGCTCTTGCATGGTTGCATGTAAACTTAGAAACAGATTTTAAATAAACTGAAAACATCAAAATAACTGAGTAAGGATTTGGGATCTCTTAAAATCTGCTAACTGAGGAACCATTTTGAACTACAAGTTTTCTCAGCACTTGGATTTTTATTTCCGAGGTCCTTAACTTTTAAAATGAAGAATGAAAACAGCAAGATTTGCTTTTGTATTGATGTGTAGTCAAAATTTTCCTTAACGGAAATTGCAGAATAAATTAATTCTGTGCTATGCTTTCATTCAATGACTCTGTAATCTGGACAGTATGATAGTGATTTACAGGCTGTAAAATAGTATGGAAGATAGCTCTCAGAAGACCTCTGCTTAGACCCTGATATACACTGCTTTTTCTTGACTTTATTTCTTCAGCTGATTTCTTCCTCCTTATATTTTTTAATTGGCTGCTCCAGTGGCTTTTTTAAATGCTGAATTAAATTTGTAAAGCTGCTGAGCGTGGTGCAGATGGGGACCTCATGCTGAACTCCAGCAAATAAGGCATATGCCAGGAACATGGGACTGCCACAGATGGTGAAATCTGAATCCGGCACTACCTGAGGAACCAAAACTGTTTGCTTTGTGCTTGATTCCCACGGATGTCCAGAGGATGGTGCTACTTGTCTTGTTAAGAATTTCTTGTCTGTGTAAGAACTAATGAGACCTCTCTCCAGTATGGCATTGTACCCTTGGCACTCTGTTCGTCCAAAGCAGCCATTATGCTCTTTCCCAGAAATGAAAAGTAATGATGGGATCGTGACAAATATTGACATGGCTATTTTAATCAGTATAAGATGAATTATAGGGGGTTTGGTGGGAAATTTGCTTTTGGAATAAAATTCACAGGGGGAAATGCCATTGTAGTGGATGTTTTAATTCAATGTAATTCTCTCTTTCTGTCCTGTGGGCCAGGATCCTTATGAGAATGTGTTTTCTAAAACATACTGCAGCCCTTCTCGTGGCAAGGGACAGAACTATGCTATGCACGCCTGGTCCAGATACATCTAGTCTTGACCACAATATGGTCTTTAGAGATCTCCTTGTAGCATAGGATGGGAGATGTAAAACTAATAAAGCATATGGGAGTTTTTAGAGAGGCTTTTTTTTTTTTTTTTTTTTTTCCTTCCCCTCCCAGTGGAAAGCAGTTTCTTTCCAAACCACAAAAAAGCAAAAGCAAAAACAACAAAAAAACAACCAAACACAACCAAACTTAATCTTGGTAACAAAAAATTTAACAGCTTTGACAGCTTGTTTAGATTCACCTTCATGTTGAACACAACGTGTGGAGCAAGGAAAAGAGCAAGCCAGTTTTGTGATTTCCCTGGAATCCTCTGGCAGATGATGTCAAGAATAAAGCTGTAAAATACACATTTTCTACCTCTCCTTGAACCTGGGACATCAGCTGTTGCTGAACTCCTTGTACGTCTGCACATCTGTCACATTTTTCTCATGTTAAGTTTGTCCCATAGAAAGAGAGAGCAAGTGTTGCTGCTGACTTGTTATTTCCATCCCTCCCAAAGTCTGTTTCTCACAGAAGTGTGAGGCTGTCAGATCTGAAAACTGCTCTTGTCTCTGGCACCTCCTGTTCTCTCTCCAGCCAGAACTTGTGAGACAGCCCAAAGACACCCTCACAGCTCCCCTTTGCTGTCTTGCATTTCTTGGGTGAGGGGAGGGGTCTGTCCAGCAGTTCTTGCATCTGAGACAGACATTAAGCAAGATCCATGACTAAAAGCATTTCATGCATGCTTCTGAGTGGGAGGCAAGGCTGTTCTTGGGGCCATGGGGCTGTGGTGGGGAGATGGAGCATGGGATGCCAGTGGCTTCCCCATCCCTGCCTGCTCAACCTGAAAGTTTTGTGCTTCAGCAGAGTAATTTTGGACTTTGTAGCAGATGTTCAGCTCATTCTGCATTAACCACTCATAGCTGTAAACCTGACAACTGCCTTTTGGATTCCTTTCTTTTGCTCCCCTGTCTTTCTCTTGGAAATCAGTAGGAGCCACCAAGCTCCCATTCAGCTGCCATAGGATCAAAAGTGAACTCAGTCATTGCATCCCTGCTTGTTCCCTGCATACAGTTTTCTTTTTTCCTCTGATTTCAGGAACATATGTAAATAATTAACTTAGAAATTATACAAGCTTATCACACTACATCCCAACAGATGGAGAAACACCATCAAGTTGATTTGCTCAGGCAGCCACATGCTAGACGGAGACCCAGAAAAAACAAGGAAATGAGAAGTTACCACTCCTAACAGCATGTAACTGATCTCATGGCTGCTATTGCTGCTTGTGATGTTACAGCCTGCTTGCTGTAATCTTAACTCTGACCCACCCACCCCTTTCACTGTACTTTTTCCTATCAAATAACCCTGTGCAACAGGGTGATTTACTTGCAGTATGCATCCAAACCATGTGTAACCTAGCTGATGCACATCACTCCAACAATAGCCCAGAGATGTGGGCATCAGTCCAGTCTTGCCGTTTTAGCACTTCTTCCAGCACGGTGAGTGATCATAGCTAAACTTGACCTGGTGAACTCGTATACCAGCCTTGGCCCAAATTCTAGTGGTAGCCATGAGACAAAGGTGCATTAATGCTGGGAAATGCTCTAGTACTGCGATGCGCAGAGGAAGGGCTACATGAAATGTGGATGTCACTTGGGTGGGGAAGAACTGCCAACTATCAGAAAAAATAGTATATATACATTTTTAATTATTTTTATTTTTATTCTATTTTTTTTTTTTCAAACTGACTTGCAAAGAGTAGCTCTTGCCAGAGTGTCAGAGACATATTGAAGCTGGGACGTTAATGAAAGCAAACCCATCTGCAGGTACAAGTGATACAGGCAGTGGCTGGATAAGTAGTGTATGTTATACTGGGCACCGTTCTCATGGAGCATTAACATTTCTCTTCCTTTAATCTGCTAAGGGAAATAAGTGCATCACTCAGGTAATCTAGACAGTCACATGTAAATTTGATACCTGTCTTTTGCTTGGCAGCAAATAGAGGAATAAAGCAACACTTGTCAACTTGAAATTCTTGCTTTTTTATGGATGGGAAAATACGTTGCTGGATATCCACTGTTTTTCTTTGGAAATTGTGCCAGGACATCACAGAAACATCATGCAGAGACGCTAAATGGATTTTCACTTGCTGGCTCTGTTATCAGCAGCAAACTAGCCACAGCAGAGCACAGCTCATGTGAACTTGCTGTGCCTCTTAGGGTGGGCTGCAGAAGCTACTTTGACACTGTTACTGCAGCTGAACTGCTCCAAACTGTTCTTGGGGATCCAGCACAGAGTCAGGGATGAAGGGAGTGCCAAGGGGATCTGTGCCCTTTGCCTTCACGGTGGCCTTTGAGCCAGACCTATAGGATCTTCCTATAACTCATCACAGCTGCAGCTCTGAGATTGCATTCAGTGCTGAGATGGTTATTCTGTATAACTGTCTTTGCTCTGGTGACAGAGCTGAATTTGTGAAAATCTGTCTGACAAGGGAAATTTATGCATCTACATGGGTAGATTTCTTTCTTTCTTTCTCTCTTTCTCTCTTTCTTTCTTTCTTTCTTTCTTTCTTTCTTTCTTTCTCTCTTTCTCTCTTTCTCTCTTTCTCTCTTTCTTTCTTTCTCTCTTTCTTTCTTTCTCTCTTTCTTTCTTTCTCTCTTTCTTTCTTTCTCTCTTTCTTTCTTTCTCTCTTTCTTTCTTTCTCTCTCTCTCTCTCTTTTTCCTTCCTTCCTTCCTTCCTTCCTTCCTTCCTTCCTTCCTTCCTT
>NC_048894.1:147634970-147676784 GCF_011077185.1 Oxyura jamaicensis
TTCCTTCCTTCCTTCCTTCCTTCCTTCCTTCCTTCCTTCCTTCTTCCTTTCTTTTTCTTCCTTTTTCTCTTTCTCTCTTTCTTTTGAATGTTTATTACAAGGACTAGCTTTTCTTCTTTTTGCTCCCTGCTGGAGCAGTTCATGTTGACACACTCCCTCCAGAAGGCAGTGATGCCCTGGCAGGAAAGGTGATGGGTCTCCAAAAGTGCTTTCTATGTGCCAATGTGGGCACTGTAAAGAAGTCTGTGGCTGTTTCCTGACATGGGAAAGATTCTTGCTGAAGTTTGTTTGCCTGGCTCTATGCTACTACTGCTAACTGAAAGTCAAGTCAGAGAGGGGGTTTCACTGCTTTGGAGATAGCTTAAGTATGCATGAACAGTCTTTGGTTGGGATTTTGAAGTTCTTCACAGTTCTAGCCTCTGGGCTACTCTCTTTTGGTCTCTCCAAGGCTTTTCCTAAGGGTTTTCACCCTGTCCACCTGCAAGAAATGCATGTGCACTATTTACTTCTTTTCTTTCTCACCTCATTATATATAAATCTTACAGAGATACGGTTGGATTCCTAACTGATACTCCAAGTGTAAGTCACCCAATGACTTGCTGTTTCCAGTGCTGGTACTTGCTTCTTTCCTTGCTCATACTTCCCTAATTCCTTGACTTTTGTACTCACTTGGCATAGATTTGATTCTTTCTCCTCCAAACTTCTTTTCTGATGGCAAAGCTACAGTACTTTCTGTTCCCTTGCTGAATCCTAGACTTGTAGAATACCCCAAGCTGGAAAGATCATTGAGTCTGGCTCCACACCAGACCACCCAAAAATCAGACCATGTGTCTGAGAGCATTGTCCAAACACTTGAACTCCAGCAGGCTTGGTGCCGTGACCACTGCCCTGGGGAGCCTGTCCCAGTGCCCGAGCACCTCTGGGTGCAGAACCTTTCCCTAACCCCCAGCCTGACCCTCCCCTGTCCCAGCTCCATGCCGTTCCCTCGGGTCCTGTCGCTGTCCCCAGAGAGCAGAGCTCAGCGCCTGCCCCTCCGCTCCCCTCGTGAGGGAGCTGCAGGCCCCATGAGGCCTCCCCTCGGCCTAGGCCAAACAAACCAAAGGACCTCAGCCGCTCCTCATGCATCTTGCCCTCTAGGCCTTTCACCATCTTTGTTGCCTTCCTTTGGACACCCTCTACTAGTTTTATGTCTTTCACATATTGTGAAGCTCCAAATGGTTTGTGTGTAACTGATGCTCAAGGGACGTTTGGTGGGTTGCAGCACTGGTCTTTGCCCCGTCCTCTGCTGCTGCCATCTCTCAGCTGTTCTGTTTTCACACCCCTGTCCTAGTGGGGAAGCAAACGCAGTACTGCAAGCACATCCTGTAGATCTTGCAAAATTCCTTTCCCCTCTTTGGAAAGGAAAGCCTGTTTTTTCTGGCTGATCGTTTCTCTGAGTCCAGTGCCACAGCACATACAGGAAGCAGCAGAGCTGAGCACAGCCTGGAGGTAGTACAGCCCAGCACCGCAGCCTTGCTGTGTCCCGCACTGCGGTGTTGGGAGTGCTGCCCGTGCCTCGGTACATGCTTAATGCCAAATTGAGTGAACAGTTGGGCTTGGCCTATTTGGAGTGCAATAGCCTCAATTTAGCTTTACGATGGAGGGCTGTGTTATTTTCTGGTAATTAGTATGCTAAGTGCTGTTCTGAAATGCCACTAAAATACCAGTTGTTGCTGGGGATCTGTGCTTGGCTTTTGTCTGTCAGGATGGTAATGAGGTGATTCAAACACCATGACATCCTGTGCTGGACCCTGCTTTGCCTACCTGCTCATTAACACCTACCTTAGTGGCTCACTTGTGCAATGCCTGTTTTTTTTGCTGTTACTATTTGAGTTACTCTGCCATTACTCTGTGCAACTGGGAGAGTGACTTTATTGAGATGTATTCCAGGCAATATTTTCAATATAAATATTTATGGCTAGAATGTTCAAGTATTATCTAGGAGCACAAATCCTGCTGAATGTCAGTGTGATTCATATTCCTACAAGAACATTGGGAAATGCAGCTCTACACATTAATAATGACGAAAAAAAAAAAAAAAAAAAGCCTGTTGCTCTGGTCCGAGTAGATGGCAGGCTAATATGAGCTCCCTGTAAAAACACCTGTAGCCCCAACTTGGGCTCTGTGGCATTTCGCTGAGAATGAAGTAGATTCTGAATTCTAAATTCTGAAGTTGCAATGTAGCATTTAGAAAAGAAAATGAAAAAAACAAACACATTATTATTCCTAGTTTTTATTCAGTAAAAAGCCCTGCTGCTTTTGAGACTTTTCTAAGGCTTTCTTTTTAGTGCAGATGCTACTACTTTTTTAAGCCTTTAAGCTTTCTTTTCAAATGGTCTTATGATTGCCGTTCTAACTAGGAAGAGAAGTGTTTGTAAATCAAAAAAAAAAGGTACGTGTGATGGTTGCTCACAGCATCTGCATCCACAGAAGAAGGCTGGAAAAGGAGGGCAAAGAAAGAAAAGAAAAAGTGTTTTTCCTGACTCACTGTTTGAATAATAAAATGTCCATTAATAGGATCATATTATAAAATTATAATTCTAACCTTTTCAAAGGGTTTCCATCATTGCAGATCTTGCAGCTGGTGCAATTACAGTATGGCATAAACATTTTGCTGGTGAGTTTGATTTAATTACACAAAGACTTTTTGTAAGGTCAGTGCTGTGGTACAGAACGTATGTTCTTCAGGCAGTTGCTCTAATTATAGTTTTGTTTTTGATGCTGGGCCTGACTGATCTTACGTGAAGTCGTTTCTATACTGTATCAGTGTTAGAGGCAACACTTACTGCTAAGAGATAACAAATCTAGTGTCCAGTTTTATCTCTGGGAGACCCTGCTTTCTTGCATTTTCCCTCCATGTCTGTCCCCCCAGTGGGTAGGACCTCCTGTGTCTGGTCTTGCAGTAGGGATGTTGGGCTTGAGGAGGGAGTATCATGTTGTACAGGTGCCATGCATTGAGTAAGACCCAACCAGATGTCATATGCCACATGCTGCCTCCCTCCTGCACTGTGATCCCATGTGCCAGGTGCAGTTCCTTGGTGGATCTGGGTCAGCAGCTGAGTTTCACGTGCAGGAAGTGTGAAGTTGAAGACAAGCTGTAGCTCTGTCCCATTCATGTGTGAGGTATGGGCCAAGCACCTGGTAGGAGTGAGATCTGTGAATCTTGATGCCTGGGTGGTCAGTTTTGGCAGATCTCTGCTGGCCTACAGGCATGATTATGTGCTTTGAGTCTTCCTCTCTGTCTCGTGACTCCTTTGCAAAACTGCCCACCCCCTGCTAGCACAGGTTTTGATAGAGGACTGACAAACATCTAGATCCTAATGAAGCCATAATGTCAGACTGACTTCACAACAGTACCTGAAAGTTTTTACCCCTTGTCAGTTATCTTTCTCTTTGTAGTCATGACAACAGTTACTGTTTGGCCCAGTTCAGAATTGTTCTTTCCAGAAAGATTTTGAAGTGAACTGAAAATGCAGGAAGCAGAATGGATTTGTGAGGAAAAGTTGTACTAGAGAAGCTGATTTTCTTTTTATTTTATTTTTTTATTTTTCCTATATAATTGCAAATTTTGATGTCATTGGGAACAGTACAAGCAGGTTTGCTCATGTTTCAGTATAGTCTATGTGTTCTAGAGACAATCTGAGGGAGAGCTGGGAAGGGCATAAAAACAGATGCAGAGGGTGTGGCTGTTGGGACATACCACGCTGCATCTGCTTCGTGTCATGTCTCCTCAACGACTAATGGAGGGATGCAAATACCTCCCTTAACATCCCTTTCTCATCTGTTTTCCTGTCCCCAGCAGAAAATCCCTGTAAAAGCCATCTAGTAGCCCCTTCATCGAGTATTATATATCTATTATATCTGTTATAGTTATTTCTTTCCAGTTAAGGATTTTTCTCTACAGTGTATTTCATATATGTTCCTCCACAACATGACATCTTGTTTTAAAAGTTTCAATCAATTGAACTTCTGACACTTCCCTCAGGAGTCTATTCCAATCTTGTTCTAAAGAAAGCAGTATTAGAATTTTTTCCAATAGTCAGCAAAAATTTTTCCTTCTTTAAGCCAGGAAACAGTGCTATAGGAGAGGGACTGTAATGGTGGGGAAAGAAAGGGTGAATTGAGGGTGAAAGAGTAAAGAAATGAGAAAGAAAAAGAGCATGAGGAAAGAGATACTGAAAATTGTCTGGACATCTGAGACCCTGGTGAAACTAAGTATTTCATCTTTGTTTTCTGCATTCTCTACTTTTCATAGCAGCAGGAAGGAATATGTTCTCGCATTAAAAAAAAAAAAAAAGAAAAAGAAAAAGAAAAAGAAATTAAAACTCCACTGATGTTCTTTTCTGATGTTTAAGAATTCTGAAGTGTGAGCATAGAAAAGGGAAATGGGTTAATCACCACGGCTGGCATTTCTGAAGGTACCTAAAAAACTTCAGTGCTGAGCTCTCCCTAAAGACCTGGCAGACCAGAGTGGCAAGCTCCATAAGCTCTTTTTGAAAATCCTCTTCTTAGAGAATGTATTAAAGCAGAGGTGGAAAGCAGAAGGCAGATGCAGTGGTACAGATATCTATATAGTGATTAGTCCTGTGGTTGGCTGAAGTAATAATTGATTGTTTGTTCTGCATCTTTGTCTCTGAACTGCATGTTTGTGCCAGGGCCCCACTGGGCAAACACATGGGGAAGAGAAAGTCCCAAGGAGCTTGCTGAAATATATTATTCATTGCATTAATTTTTGCTTGAAGATATTTTTTTTCCCCTTGGGGATGGAAGACTTAAGACATGGCTCTAAGTAGTGAGTGGGGCTGAGCCAAAAAACTGTCCCTAAAATTTACAGCAGAGTTGAACTAAACCCGTTGTGACATTTGGAAGACTGCCACTGCCACTCAGATAGGTTTGCCCTGTGGTAAAAAAACTTTTACTTCCTAGTGGCTGAATTGTCCTTTTGGGTTTACCCTGAAGGGTAAACATACCCCACAGTGCTATTCAGCAGTTCAAGTGTATGGCAGGTGGGAGATAGAACCAAGTGACTTCAAGACATATGGATTACTGTGGCCTTTTGTACAGCATGAAGCTATGAGCAGTGTTTGGCTCACGGAAGCTGGCCCTGCCCTTCAGGTTTAGACACAAACGCAAGAGCTTAGATTTCAGAGCAATGCTGGCAATTGAGCTCAGGACTGGGAGCAACAACTATTTCTGTTCAGGGAGTGTAGAAATCTTCAGAAAAGCTTAAAAGATCAACCATGAGAATGGCTGTTTGAAAACAATATCGGCTGGATTGAGAGTCCAGATAATGCTGTTGCTTCCCTCTGCTTTTGCTGTCGTCCCCAGAACAGCTGTGCTTGATAGCTCCCCACAGGCAGGACAGCTTTGAAACCCAAGCAGTGTGGGTTTGTAGTCAACCCTCATCCTTTCTTTGTCCATATCCTTGTTCCCTGCCCCAAAAGACAAATGAAGGGAACCAGCTCCAGTTCTCTGATCCTTTTCTCTTGGTGTGTTGAGAACCAGACCTTTGTCCAAGGGAAGTCCAAAAAGGCTGCAGGCTGTCTTCAAATAGAAAAGAAGATGGGATAAGGACTTTTGGCAGAGGAAAGATGAAAAATATGGATGGAGTAAGGGAACAGGACAGGGGAGATAATTACAGTGAAGGGGCTCTAGTTAGTCCTTCAGGGTATTTTTTTTTTTTTTTTAAGTAAATGTGAGGCCACTGGATGTTCTTTCCCTTTCTATTGCTAGACCCATGTTCTGTACTCTCTCCTGTTAAACCATCGCAGATGCTGGGATCTCTTAGAAGCTACCTCACTGTACATGGAAATTAGAGAAATGGACATAACCAACTCAGATCATTTTGGCTCTGACAACTTTGACCATGTTGATATGTTGCTGGAGCAGGAGTGCTTGTGCACAAAGTCCATGAAGAGCTCTTGAGTCATAGGGCTAATCTTACAATTTCCTGTGCTGCCAACCTTTGCCTTTTTGCTTATCTCATTTGTGCCCTAGTTCCTGATGATTACACTGTTCACAATGGCAGGTGGGAACATCCATTGTGTGTTACTGGTAGAAGCCTTTTCTAATCTAATAGATGTTTCCCATGGTATCCTGGTGAGTCAGACTTCCAGGAAAGGGCTGTGCTTGGAAAACTTCAAACATTGCTCTGTGCAGTGGGACACCCTTCCCTCTGGATATAATGCTCCAGAGTTTTGCCTTGGTGTGCCATTCTGTGGTGAACACATGTGGGCTGAGTTGCAGTGTCAGAGTTTGTTTTTGATCAGGCAGACCAAGTGCCACCTTCAGAAGCAACCCACCATCAAAGAAGGCAAAGCATAGAGCTGACTGTTCATTTTCTGTAGTGATTAGCTCCATCCTCTTTGTATCCCAGACAAACAGCATCCCTCCTGTTTTCTGACTCAAAGCAATATATCCCCTTAGCACGTGGTGCGCCAACATTAACCCCTAGGCAACAAAGCGACAGGATGCAAAGGGTTGTTTGTTAAATAAAAATCTATTTATACAGCATCAGACATCCAGACATGACAAAATACGTTCCTGTGTTTATCAGTGATTGTGTAATCCTACTTTGAAGCTACCATAATGAACCTATAAAGATGAATGCATTTTTGGTAAAAACAGAGCCAGATATTCAGCAGATGAAAGTCAATATCATTCTCTTCAAAAGTTCTGGTTATGGCCACACCCACTGAGAATCCAGCCCAGAGTATTTCAAACTATAAAGACTGTCCAAATTTGAAGAAAATGATTCTTTAAGGCCAAGCCTGCCTTTCTTGATTTTGTTAGAAGATTCCCTATGTTGGAAGTAGCAAGGTGAGCTTTGTTATTTTTAGGTATTGTCTCCAACTTATATGGACTGAAGCTGCAAGCTGAAGGGAGGTTGTTTTCATGGTTTCCCCCTTTTAAAATGCTGGCAGAGCATCAGTGAGCAGTAGGGCAAGCAGAATCAGTCCTCTCTGCCTTTGTTGTTGCCTCGAGCTGAAAAGTCCTGTTGTGTTACATTTTATACACTGCTCTGTAAGACCTTGAAGTGCAGTTGCTGAACAGACTGTTCAGAAAGTTTCTCTCTCCTCTTGTTTTCTGTTTCCCTGTGCCTTGTTCTGCCTCATGAGGTCTGCTTTTTTAAATCTTGAAGGAATTCCCACTTTTTCTGGGAACGAATCCATCTTTCTGAATCCCTCTGTTGGCAGGTAATGTCTCCTTCCCGCTGTATTAGTGTAGGTTTCCTCTGAGTGTTCACAGAGCTTCTTGAGGATTACATGGATACAATCATAAATATGAAGAGGAGAAACCCTGGCTTGGAAACAGCAAATTGCATGTTTTTATTTTGTGTTGGAAAATGGAAGGAGAAGGATGGCTTGCATATATTTTACTTTGCCATGGTGGACTAAGTAACCTCTCAAAGCCCTTCCTATCTGTTTTCCCTTAGCCTGATGAACAAGTGTTGTGACATGAGAAGACCTGTGCATTGTGTGTATATTTTGTCTGGGTCCTCCTTTGTGGCTTTTCCTTTAAGGTCTCCCTCTTTCCTTCCTTGTTTGGCTTGAGCATATACTCTCTGCGAGGAAAAAAGGGGGAGGAAATCTTTTTCAAGTCTGTCCTGCATGTCAGTATTGTCCCCTCTCCTCTCGCACTAATTGAACTTGAAATGTCTGAAGAGGAGAGGCGGAAGGCATTAGATTAGGGTGTCTCACACTTCAGTGAGCTGCTTTGATCTGAAAGGGAGTGAAGAGTCAGAGGGGTTTGTTCTCAGAGACTGTGAACCTGATATGAAAGTATCGTTTTGGTGTTTTGCAGACCATGCCATGGAAAAGTCTAAAAGATGAGTTGATCAAATGGATGAGCTTACTTCACAGTGAAGGAGCCTCTAACCAAGAGTTTTTGAGAGGTGCGTTGAGGGTCCCAGGGAAGAGCTCAGTAAGTTAAATATTGACAGCTCTATTCATTGCTTGACACACTTTGCAGTGCTTACTGATGTGGAAAGGTGGGACCTGTTGTGCTTGGTGCTGTACAGAGCAAGGAAAATTGAAAATTGCCTTTGCAAAGACCTTGAAGTTGTAATGAATAAGGAGTGTGCAAATGTGCCTGTAGCTTCTGGAGCAAGGAGTTTCACTGTGAAGGAATGAAGGTGAACAAGAACACCTTTAATTTGCTACAATGAACTGATGAGATACGCTGGTGGGGTGAATGATGAGAGTTCATTTCAAAAGACACAAGGTGTGGTGGTGCAGAGCTTTTGACTGTTGTATAAACTGATCAGGATGTAGGCTCTACTGCTAATCTGACATTGCAGCAAGCAGTTTTTGGTTCCAGAAGTTAAGCAACTTCTCCTTTGGGGATTATTTAGGAGGTGGAGACCAGAGGGAGATGTGCAGATAACACTGCATATAATGGCATATCTCACATTTTTGAGTTCTTCGTGTTGGAGGAAGCAGTCATTCAGTGGTGTTTGGTAAGATTTACATCTCTCAGGGTTGCTGCTGAGCTTTAAGCAACTTGAGAAAGATAATTGCACAGTGTGAAGGGAAGGAAGAAGTTCTGAGCAGGCAGCAAGACGAAAGTACATGTCTCAGGCACAATGGGGAGGGGAAAGATATTTCACCAGAAAAAGAAGGGTGATGTGTGAGAAATCTTTGTAGTTAGCTTGTGAGAACTGGAATAGGAAGAAGCTATGTGACCAGGGCAAGAAAACAGACTGTGATAAGTCTTCTCAACAAGTGATAGCAAGAAAGGGCTATAAAGATGAAAAGACAAGAGTAACCAACAAAATTAGAGGGACCAGAGTGCTGGAAACTCACAGCATAGATATCTTTACAGATGTTTCCACCTGAAGATGAGTGATGGGAGTCGTTGGAAGATAACAGGCTGACATCTTGTTGGAAGACAGAAGTTGCTATATGCAGTCTCTGGATGTGGAGGAACCATTGCTCAGGGAGATGTGACCTGGTAAGGGCAGATAATTTGAATTACATAGCTGATGGTACTACATTCATGGTCTGAGTCTCCACCGGTTTTGAAACACAGGGTATGGTCTTTGGCATGAGTGTATTACAAAAATGGCACATCTGAGGTAGTTACCAATACTGACACATGGCCTCATGGTCTCCTTACTGTGAGTAAGGAGAGCCTAATGAGCTTATGTGTCTCTGTGACAGGTTGCTCTTTTTATTTATTTATTTATTTATTTATTTATTTTTCCAGTGTAAATCATCATGGTCTTTTATTACCTCCATTGTTGGTTTTGCCCAGTTGCTTAGATTTGTTTTGTTCCCCTAGGCTTTGGTACTGTTGTCTGCATCATTTTCTGTCAGCAGCAGATTTTGCCACTAAACAGTTCCCAAAATCAAAATCCATAACCTTTCCAGGGAAGGGGCAGGAGGAGAAAGTCAGATACAATATGTGCATTTAAAGGCTATGGTAGTATGTGAGAAAACTTTCTGACAAAGCTACATTAGGAGAAACAAAGAGAGAAGATTACAAACTGGCATTTCTCCCATGCCAAGAGACTTGCTAACAAGTTGCAGGTGGTCACAGCAGGAGCATGGGAAGAGCATGATTATGATGGGATGTGGTGACAGCTTGTGTGCATTTGCACATTTCACCTGCTTGTTTTTTCCCAGCTGTTCTTAAAATATTTTACACAGCTTTCTATTTTGTTCAGGTAGAGTGCAAACTGGGAATCACCAGAGTGCAAAGCCCATTTTGACTGCTTGACTGTGCTTTACCCTTCTACTGTCCTTTACTTTGAACTTGGTCCCCCTAGGGGAGGCTGGCCTTGCAGCAGTAATCCTTTCTTATGGCACAGACCTACTGAGGTAACTCATGAGGGTATTCAGTGAAGATCATCAGTCTGAGAGTGCTCCCTTCAAACTGTAAATACTCGAAACTGCTGGCTTGCTTCTCCTCAGGAGAAAGAAAACGGGTGTTTTCCACGTGAGAAATGAGCTGGCAACTAACCCCTTATTAGAGGACACTTGTTGCTTGTTGGAGCTCGTCACCTGAGAATGAGAGCTGTGCTTGTGTGTTGGGCAGAAGCTTCTGTATTTGCTCTGTTAGATATTCCACAAAGGGAGGAAGGAATCTCTTTCAACTCTGCATATGGAAATTCTGAAGCATGAAATGGAATAAAGGCATTTTGTCTTGAATGCAAGGGTCCTTGAGAGTTTAACAGAGCAGAAGCCAGGAAGTACTTGTCCTGCAATGAATGTGCAACAGTTTGTGCAGAATCCCTGCACAAAGTTACCTGTTTTGCTTACATGGAAAGAGAAGCAGCCCCTATCCTGTAATCTTGCTCATAAAACAGACCAAATTTCATCTTCAAATGCTTTGTTTGGTGTTTTTGGATAGGGGAAGGAGGACATTTGCCACTGTTACTCCTCTTGCTTCTGTGCTCCTGGAGGGACTGCATACCTAGACTGGTGTGGAGGTGGAAGTGTGTTAAATTGCAGAAGGGCCTGAGGGGGAGAGGCAGCTGGACCACAGGTCCCAGTCTGGAGGAAAGGGTCTTCATCCAGACTTGGTGAGGGGCTGGGAGGAGGGAGAAGATTGTATGTGTGGCTCAGACTCTCTGTGTTGGCTTTTGGGTGTCCAAGTTCTGTATCCGGGCAGTGGACAGCCTCTGCCACAGGTGAGGAGTTTGCTTGGATCTGGCAGGGCTACACAACTTCGCAAATCCAGAAAGGCTGTTTCTTAGACCAACTTAGCTTCCAACACACCACCAAATAAATACTTCTGAGTCTGATTTGGGTCTCTCTGCATCATATTTTTGAAAAAGGAGTACAGCCAGGGCCACTCTGTGTTTAATGCTGTTTTTAGCTATGTTTTAGCATAACTGGCTGTGCAGGGTCTGAGCCTCTAGGTTGCTGCGTGCCGTTATGTGAAGGTAAGGAGTGAGCTGCTGGATTGGCCTTGACTTGATCCCACACAGCTGAATGCCAAGGTATGTTGTAGAGAGGCTCTAACCACTCAGCAGCAGCCAGCAGGACCAAGTGAAGTGAAGAAACCCGGCAAAACTTATCCTTTGTGGAGATCCTACTGGATTTCCTAACTTCTTTTAAAGTACCCATCAGTTTTACCACTATCTAGGTCACTCCAGCCCACTCCATGACTGTGAATAACAAAATGATGGTATTTAGTTTTGTTTTCCAACACCACCTCTGTCAGGGTACCAGTCCAGACACAAACTGAGCCCTGTAAAAGTGACTAAGATACGAAGCATCCACAGTTTCTGTTGCTTAGGTTTGTGTCTGAACTGCACTTATGAAAGTGATGCCAAGATGAGATAAAAAACAAAAGCACCCAAAACTTCAGTGACTTTTAAAATATCTTCACATTTATCTCTTTGCACACAATTTCTGCCGAAGCTAATGAGGTTACTATCCTGAAGGAGTGTTGTGATACTTCATAATGGCAGTGCTCTGAGATCCTTAAATGGAAAATGGTAGAGAAACGGTCAGTTGAGTAATTTTTCTAAAAGACAGAAACAGGGAGGGAAATTACAGTGTAAGTGTGTCCTGACAAGAGTGGGAAATAATCCTTCAATGTGTAATGATTGGGCCGTCTGTAAGATATGGTGTAAAAATGCTTATTAGCAATACGTTTCAAAAGACCTCTCATTTGAATTGCTTTGCAATATAAAGAACTTGATAAGTTGTTAAAGGAATAAAGAATATTCTGCACAGGCTTCACTAATTATGTCTAACTGTAAGTTTTAACTGAGCAAGGAGCTCCATCTGCTTCAACAATGCGATTTATGATGCTGTATCTTGGCATCCTCTGAACAGTGAAATGCAGTAGCATATGTAAATACTTCCTAATTATGCACAGCACTGGGAATTCACAGATGGGTAACACAGCCATCTACCAAAGACCTACTACCTATAAATTCTCCTTGAAACAGTCTTGTATTGCAATGGATTCTGGTAGTTTTGGGAATGGATTGTAAAGATTCCATTATCTAAATTGGGTTTCAGGCATGGGTGGGCTCGAGCTTGCTTTTATAGGAGGATGTATTGCAGGTGATGGCATGAAGTACCGAACAGCACTGCAGAATACCACTGCTACCCTATTGCTGCAAAAGCAATGTTTGCTTTGTGGTGATGGAAACAGGAATTTACGCAGATGCAGTAGTGCTGTGCTTAGAGAAAGAAGCCAATTTAACAGGCCCATTCCTTTCTCCTGTAATAAGATGAAATACCAATGAGTTTAGCACTTGGTTGGCTGTCAGATATTCTTGAGGTAATTAGGGCTGAACGCAGAAGTTGGGTTAATATCACTGAGTCTGGGCAGCCAGTTCGTCGTGTAGTGAATAGGAAATAGTGCAACTGGAATTCAGAACCCTTCCGAATTAAAGCCTTCTCAGCAGTCTTAACTTCAGAGACTGTTATCATTTAGTCTGACTAAATCTATTATTTGAGTAATATCCCTGCAAAAGTATAGCTGAACGCAAAGCATTTTTTTTTCTTTTTAGTGCAGCCTTAAGAATTGCAGTATTTTAGAAAATCCTGGTTCTTAGAATAAAAATCTAAAAAGCTAAAACATTTAAAAGGAAAATCTAAAACTCTGAAAGGATTTTGAAAATCCCGGGCCTTAGAAGAGTTCATGGAATTTCAGTGTTATTTTCCAGCAAAAAAACAGGAATGATTTTGTGTACAGATCAGCTTG
The DNA here is from genome assembly GCF_011077185.1 of Oxyura jamaicensis. NCBI lineage: Eukaryota > Metazoa > Chordata > Aves > Anseriformes > Anatidae > Oxyura > Oxyura jamaicensis. Next base: position 147,647,679 of record NC_048894.1, read on the forward strand.
TTAATGCTTGGATTTTAAAGAGATGGCTGTGTTTACTTAGAGCTGATAGTAACATAAAGATAGAAAGCAAAGATTCAAGCTCTGTTTCTCTCCTTTATCTTTGGAAGAATGGTAAGGGGTTGAGTTTAGGACTTCAATGATCTGTTAAATGTGTAAGGAAGCCTTCAATAAACATAGCAAGAATAAATAGCAGAGGATTTTTTTGTTCTGAAGTGTAATAAGGAAGCTTTGCCACTGTGATATGACATAACAGCATTTACAGAGCACCTGCCAGTGGATGCCTGTTAACTGGAACTGTCTGGTGTTTTAGGAATGGATTTGCATGATCAGGCCCTTGATCCACTGTCTAAGGGGAAGACAGCTTCAAAACTTGCTTGCGATGCCCTTGGTGAATGCAGTAATTGCAATCAGTTCTCATTCTTAAGCCCTGAGGACCTGACCAAGACAAACTAGGATAGAACTATAAGCACAACTACACAGGTAAAGGTTTTGCCTCCTATCTTCATCATTGGTTAGTAACGAATGCTTAGAGAAAGTATGCAAGTAGAACAACCATATTCAATGAGTTTCTGCTTCTGGTCATTTGTGTTCAATTGATTCCCTCTGAATTTGTCTCATTCCTGTATGAACTTGATTACAAACACCATATCCTGTGGCAATGAATTGTATAATTTAATTATCACATTGTGTGTGTTTCTTGGGGGTGGACAACTTTTTGTTTATTCTGAAGTACTCATGTGGTAACTTTGTTAGGTGATTCTAGATTTTGTATTGTAAAAAACAGTGGGTATCCTTTACCTTTTTCTCCTCTTCACACCAACTGTGATAGTATAGATGTGTATTCTATTTTCTGCCCAGTGGTTTCTTTCATAAGTTGAAGAATCTAAGTCTAATTGATTTTTCCATGGAGCTTCATAGTGCGAGTAAATCAAATTCTGTGGATGCTGAGTGGAAATCATGAGGCCATTCTCTTCATTTGGCCCCTTAAAATGGGGAGGAAATTCAGTCAACTTCTGCTACCCCATGCAGGACTTTTGAAAGGTGTTGTGTCTTTGCAGCTTTTCAATTAGGGCAGATTGTGTTTTCAGGAATTAATTAACCTGTTCACATACAGTGCAATGCTTTGACTCTCACCAAGGATAAATTGCCACTGGCCCAGCCTGGAGCATGAGACAGAACAGTCTTGTCTACAAGACCTCCACTAGCAGCAGGAATTATTACAATATAAATAAGAAGGGCTAAGCAATGCCAGTATATCTTTCCCAGAGGGTATTAAATTTCTCCCCTGGCTTTCAGGGGATGCATTATAATGCCTACAGTGTCTACTTTTTAGTATATTGGAAGCTACTGTTAAATGTAAGTAAACCAAGGATAAATGATGCTTCTCAATGCCAGTCAGCAAATCAATAGTGCAAGGAGAAAAAGGCCTATATTTTAGCTAGTGTCTTCAACTCAGGAGGATCTACTTCTGCTACTCAAATTTGTTATTTTCCTGAAATGTAAAGTGATCATTTTGGCACTTTGTTGTCAGAGAAGAATGACCTTTGCTTTAAGATGTTGGCACAACATGACGAGGCAGCAAACCAGTAACAGAGTAAGTCACTTCACTGAAACAAGGGAAAATAAAATGAGACAACCCTTTCAGTACTAGCTTGCCATTTTTTTTTTTTTTTTTTTTTCTAGTTGGCAGTTGCAGGTGATCTTTTCTTCTTGGATTTCATGGGTGTTGATAAATATAGCAAAGCAAACCATCTATGCATATCAGATTTTGTTAAAGCCATTTTGCCTGTTGCCATTTATCAGAAGACTTTTACTTGGCTTTTACTTGCTACAGATACTCATTTTTTCTCTTTCTTATCTGCTAGAGGTGACTTTCCAAAGAAGCAGTTTCTTGAAGTTTGATTATGAAATGAAATTTTTTTTGATTTATGTTAATAAACAACCAAAGATTAACTCAATCTGCAAATGTTCTGAAGAATTCCAAGGGTGGTGGGAGGCACCTAAAGTTACCCTGTGTTAGGAGACTCTCTTTCTCCTGGCTTTTTATATATTCAGGGCCCTGAACTGCTCTCCAGTCCATCTGAATTTCAATAATTTATTCAAATCAGCTTCTGGAGGGATCTGTGTCTCTGCATGTACTAGATGAGGAACCTAGGAAGATTGATCTTTGAATACCCCAACACGTGTGAATGCCCCCAGTCCACTACAGGGATTGGCAGTTTGTTTCTTGATCAGGCTGATGGTGAAGATGTGCTAGCAAAACTAATTTGGTTGGGGGCACAGAACATGCAGCCCTGGAGGAAGAAGTATCCTTCTCAAGCTTCTGTGAAGTACCATCAGTTCAGGCTTGGTGGATATCACTGTGAGAAAGTTTTGTGAAATGCATATGGAGGCCAACAACCTTCTACCTTAGAGACCACTTCCATACTAATAAATCACATTGCTTGAATTTGTTCTTTGGCACTAATGTCCTGTGCCCATGCTATTGAGCTCCTTTGGTCTCGGAAACAGTAGCCATATCCAAACTGTGCATTGAGAAATGTACTGAGTTTCTGTCAGCTCCTGAGCTGTTCCTGGGAATTATCTGGAATAGTGTTAGTTGGCTGTAGCCAAAACTACCCTAATAACATGCCTCACAATTTGACGCTGCTGTGACCAAGTTTTGGATGCTGGGATTAGTCCCAGGCACTCCTCAGCTTACTTTTGTAGTCATACTCAGAAACTCTGGGTCCAAACCTTGCTGTTTACCATCCATCCAGCATTTCGTGCGCTAACGTTACCTTTCCATGCTTAGTTGTTGGCATGGGAGACAAAAGGATTATACTTGAAATCTTCTTGGTCCACCAGCTTTAGCCTTTCACTGTTGTGGTGCTTCCACATCAGGTTTTGTCTGTGAGAGATGCCTTTTCAGCTGTGGGCAAAAAAAGTGTGTAGTGGCCTAATGTATCTCTGATTTCAGTGGACTCATCAGATAATGATGAATGTGCATGTTCAAGATTCTTTCAAAAGCATTAGTCATGGAACTTGATAAAATAGTAACATTTGCAAACACAGTTAGGGATTTGGCTGTCCATTAAATCAAAAGGTCAATTGAAAGTACTGGGAATAGATTTACTTGGAGGTTTAGTTCACCTTTTGCTCTGGCATGTAGCTGTTCTACAAGGGCTGTGGCATGGCAGTACGAGAAATAACAAAAGCAAAGGGTTCATTCCTCCTGGTTTCCTTTCCTGCATATTCCTGTTTCCATGACCCATCATTGCAGTGCTCCATGGAGAAGCTGATCTTCCATAATATCAGAGGCAGAATTTCTCTGATTTCTTTCTCAGTTTTGGAAATGGCACCTCCTCAACATGATAAGTAACCCCTCACATTCGATTACAGCAGTAGTAGGAAGTGTGTGATCAAACATTTACATGACTCTACCTCGGTTACATAAAAGAAAATGAATGTAATTTTCACCTACGTACTTTTTATCTTTTTATGAGTGGAACCTCTTGTAAACCAAATAAGCCAGAAGGCAAACTGCAACATATTAAGGTGAGAGAGAAAAAGAAAAACAACCTCAATATTTTCAGAGTAATGTGTTAAGTTTGAATACATTTAAAACTTAGTGATACATATAATTAGTGCTGGTTTCCATGGTTACAGAGTCAAAGATACAGAAGTTGCAGCTCCATTTCTTGCCACTGAAAAGTCTACTTAAATCAGAAATGGAGTGGATCCAGGTGGCAAATATTCATATGCTGGAACTGGCAGCACCCATCTTGTGTCCAATCTGTTAGTCCAACTCAAGTAACCTAAAATGAGTCAAGATTTGTGGTTGCTAATTAATGTATTTGCTAAGTAAGAAAGTAACCACCACTAAAGAGGAAAGAAGAAACACTTTATGCCTCTAAACTGGTCCCCATGAGAGAGTTGGCTCCAGGATATTTAGCTCTATCTTCATCTTTGACTATATCACTATCAAATGAACAGAAATGGCAAGGTACAGAAAGAGTCCTAGAGATAGGATCCCTCAGGCTTCTGTCCCACTTAGGCTAGGGTGCTGTGTCTCACTGGGGGATTCTCATTCCAGTTGCTGGTACAGTCTCTTGTTAATCTTTTGGGACTCACTTCATTGCAGGGCTAAATATTGGCTTATTGTCTATGGCCATCCTAGTAGATATGACAAGGCCATGCCACGGGGTTGGGCACTGATCCACAACCTTCCATACTAGTTGTTTCATGTGCTCCCTGCCAGTTTTGGGTGGCATCTGCCCAGAGAGACGGCAGGCATGGTTCAGAGAACAGCAGGTTTAGGAAAATAGATGGGGCATGTTCTTCCATTCTCTGACTTCATGTAGCTTGTGTAGATGAGAAATAGTCTTCCTGGACAGCTGCACGGCAGAAGCACTATTTAAATGCTTACTGTTGGAAATCTGATGTAACACACTGTCAATATCTCCTGAGCACGTAGTTCTGGTGTTAAAGGAGGGCTGTGAGATTGGGCAGATTTTTTGCAGGGTCACTTCTGTTTCCAGGTCACTTCCCTGTTTCCTTTGATGTACCCAACTTTGAAATGTTTTGCCCCATTTTCCTTGTTTCTCAGTTTCCAGCGCCCAATGTTTCTAAGTTTTCAAACTCCCCTGCTCAGAAATGAGAAAAGTCTTTAAAAGGTGGTTATTTACTTTTTTTTATTTTTATTTTTATTTTTCCCCATGCCTTGGACATTTACATTAACTCAGTCTGATTTTTCATTTTACCTTTATCTTACTCTCTGTATGTGGAGCAACCAACTACTTAACCGCATGCTCTTATTGTCTGGGCCACCATCAACTCATAGTCCTTCCTGCTTGAATTACTCTGCTGATGTTTCTTTTCTTAACTAGGTAGATGGCTCCTCATGGACAGGACTGGTTGCTTCACCTGTGTTTGTAACACACCTGACACAGCAAAGACTTGATAAAGTTCAACTTTAATTTGTTTTAATACATAAAAAAAATGCATTTATTTTTATCTTCCAACTAAGTTCAATAGTTGTATGAAAGGAGCTTGTATTTCTTATTTATTTCAAGGAAGATAGTAGACCTGAGCAAAAAATGAGATTTCTCTACCTTTGGAAATGGTGCAGTTTCAAAATTTCACGATATGAAACTAATAACTCTGGAATTTCTGGTGGAGTGGAAGTTCTGAAGGTATTACATACTGGATTACTTGAGAGATTGTGTTTCAATAAAATAAATACCTTTTAACTTTTACTTGAATATTTTTTAGTGAATTTATTTTATAATATAAAGATCTGAAGAAGAAAATTGCCAGTTAAATGTAATTATTCCATTTTGAGGTTTAGCTGGATTATTTTAATTTATCAAAATGATTTTTTTGGATTTTTTTTTGTTGTTATTGAAAAAAGCTTTTCTCATAGAAAGCTTTAAGGATTATGGAAATTGGTATATTCCAAAACCTGTGGGGAAATCTTTAACCTGCTCTTTTAAGTTGTATGTCTGATTCTTCTCTCCAGCACAGCTCATGCACCTTTACTACTCTGCTTCTGGGATAGGCCAGTAGCACATTATCACCACCAAAACCAAGGATGAAAGCAATGAACTTTCTCAGAAAGGTGTAGTTTGGAGCAGGGGCAGGGATCCTGGTGATGAATGTGATTCAGAGATAAGAAATACCTTCTTTGCTTCAGTCTCCACTGCCAAGGCCAGCCCTCAGGAATCCCGGACCTGGAGATCTGGGAAAAGTCTAGAAAAAGGAAGACTTTCCCTTGGTTGAAGAGTACTGGGTTAGAGATCATCTAGGCAAACTTGACATCCACAAATCCATTGGTCCTGATGGGATGTACACATGAGGGCTTAGGGAGCTGGCAGATATCATTGCTAAGCCACTCTGTTTTCCAGGGAACCCTGCTAGAGTGGGGAGGTTGGACTTGATGATCTCCAGAGGTGCCTTCCAACCTCAGCCATTCTGTGATTCTGTGAATGTGGACTGTTTATTTGTAACATCCACTAGTGTTTTGTACTTTAATATTAGCATGCAAAAAAGAGAACCTAAAGTCTTCAGGGATTACAGAAAAAAAATCTGCAAAGACTAGATTTTTTCTTATTTTACATAATGGATAAAGGTTAAAGAAAAATAGCTTTGAACTAGAATAATTTCAGGTCTTTTTGCATAATTATTAAATAATTTAATGCACAAATATCACTCATAATCATAAACTGGGCTGGTGTTGCAATTAAAAGCAAACCTTGATTTTCAGAATATTTAATTCGGTGATAAATGAGCTGTTAGCCCAGTCCCTTATTATTTATTTATTTATTCTTCTCTTCATGCTGTTATTTAAATAAAATAAGCATTACATTGTACCCTATGAACTGACAGCAATAGGTTTGTTTACCTGTATAAAATAAACTCATTGAAGTCTCACCAGGCTCATGGTACCTTCTTTCACAAAACACTTCTAATAAATGCACAGGTAATACTTTAAAGTCAGAAGTATTTTTTGTATTCAGATGAAGCCTTCATACTTAAGATATTCTTTTAGCTTATATATGCCTTTAGTTTCTGTTGTTGCTTGATTTAAAGAATGCTGCTGTCTTTGCAAGGAAAACCAACTTATTTGGTGGAGTCCTGCTATGGGAAAGCTTTGGGTTATGTCCTTTATGGGTTTAATAGATATTTGAATTCTGGCAACATGCTGACTGACAAAACAAATAAGCATTCTTTGGATAAATCACTTTTACTTATTTTATTTTTTCCCCACTGATAATCAACAGTTTATTTTAAAGCAAAACAAACAAAAAGTAAAATATCTATACATACTCCTTGTGTTTTAGGGCAGTCAGAAGTTGTGGGCTAGTGAAATTTCACATTTGCTTCAAAGACAAAGTCTTACTGAAAAGTGTTTGTGTAGCCAAAAGTAGCCTTGTGTTGTTTTCTTGAATTGCTAGTCACAGGCATTGATTTAGTGTCCATCACCACGATAACTAATTTCCAGCTCAAGCTGGAACATAGCAGAGATCAGTAAGAGATGAACCTAAATATATCGTCTGCTGCTTGCTCATGGCACAGGAAAAAGGAGCTAAATCCACTAGGGAGCAATGGGCAGAAAATCTCTTTTTAAAAGTGGTGAGTTTTTGCTTCCCTGCATGCCTGCAATGAGCTCTGAGCCTGGCCCATGCTTTTGAGAAGGCTTTGCCATCAGCATATATTTAGATAATGGTGTTTTAGACTGCCACTTCTTGACTTCAGCAAAATTATACCTATATTGGGAGGCACAGCCAGATAGGACTATTTATCATATTTGTATTACATCGTCTTGCAAAAAATACTTGTAAGTGTGCTAGGAATAACACTTAGGGAGATATTTTAAAATGGTCCAAATAATAGTAGATGCCTTAGAGGTCCATTGTGTAAGCTGAAAGATTTTTTTTGAAATATGATCTCTTTATTTCTACTAGAATGCATGGATTTTTTTAATATTTTTTTTTTCTATTACATTCAAGCCTTAAAAAACATATTCAGCCCCCCTCCCCCCCCTTTTTTTTTTCCAGAAATGCACGTATTTAGGTTTATAGCGAAATACATAATGTAAATATTAGACGTAACTCTAATGTAGGAGCCATTTTGTAACTAGTTATTTTTTTTTTTTTAAATAGCAAAACCAAAAAGATTATCTACATCATTTTTACTTCCTCTACAATAAGCTAAACTTTCTATGTAAAATCATGTGCTTAAAAATTTTTAAATTTTATCCCAAAGCAGGCTTTTTTCACTTCCAAGTTCTAAAAATTAGGTTTATAATGGAAAACCTGTCACTTGCTTAACTACAGAAACCACTGTAATTAGCCCAATGACAACAGCAAGTGAGGTGAGTCCAGCATTCCAGAATCTATCCACGTATTTTGCTTCACCTCTTTTATAGTAATGAAGTAAAAGGCATTTTCACAACTAGGTGATAGTTTTCTATTTTATTTTACTTTAAAAAAAAATCTTTTTCCAATTCTTCAGCATGGAGGTCTAAAGTACTTAGATCAGATTCCTCCAGGGATTCTAACTTAACCCATTAACTGCAGTGATGATAAAGTCATATTATAATGTCCACAGCACAGCCAGTCTGTGGAAACTGTTTAGCCTCAAAATCTCTCATGTCACAAGACTCTTCCTTTTTGTCTCTATCTTGGAGCAGATGCTCTCAGGAAAGCATACACCTTCATGCTCCAAATCCTGCTTCCCTTGGCCCCCTCTTCTTTTACTTATAATAGTCAAAAAATATAATATTCCCTTAAGTTATTGCCATATAATACAGAATTTTAAAATAGAACAATATGTACCGAATGTACCTTGGATTTAGATTTGTAAGGGGAAAATTAAGAGTTGTGGGAATTGGTGTGGAATTACTATTATGAGGCTACTTGTTATAGGGTTACCTAAAAGGCAAAGCATCTCTCTCACCAAAGGGCCCTATATGGCAAAAAACTTCAAACAACCTTGGTCTTACTGGGTTGTCAAAATACTTGAACTGAGAGGCATAATAACATTTCTAAGTTCATATTCTAAGGAAGTTCCATCCAGGATTTAATACACATAAAGTATGCTTTTGAAAACTTGGCAAACACCCAAGTTGTGCCATTTTAAACTAGTGCAAGCCATAGTCAGATAGATGAATTAAAACACTGAAATGAAAAGACATTTGCAGGTTAGAATTTTGTTATAGAACGTAAGATTTTTGGGGGGTTAGTTTTCAAGGGTGTAAGTGTATCAGTTTCTTAGAAGAAAATATTGGAATCAGATTTTTTTTTTTTTTAATTTTTATTTTTTTTTTCCCAATGGAAATCCCTCAGAACTAGCAGAAATGAAAACAACTGAAATATTGAAGTCTTCAAGGAATAAGCTGAAGACTTATTTCACAGCTAGTCCCAAATACAAATGCAGCTTTGGCGTGCTGCAATAATTCTCATGGAATGAGCAGAAATAGATCCTCCAGTTTGGATGGCACAGTTGAAACAAACATGTATTTGGAGTACTGCATGGTCCACAGGAAATGAGAGACAGAACTGTGAGGGCCTTGATCTCAGTTGTTAACATCCAGAACTTAATAAAAGGTAAAGATGATCCTTTTTTTCTACCCTGTGCTGTGCACATGTAATGACACTGTTCTTATTGAAGTGGACCCTCCCCAGCATGAGTTTGTTAGAAAGTTGGTTTTACTTCTACTGGACTTTCTATCATCCATGCAAGCAACAAAAAAGTAATATTCATACCAGAGACTTTTTCCTATCATGACAGACATCCTGGGTTTTGCTGATAGCCCGCTTAACACCACCGCTCTTTGGTGTGTCCTTTGATTTTTTATGACTACAAATAATCAACTCACTACCTTGCACCATCTACAGGTAAACTATTTGGAATATAATAATGGGCAAGTAGAAAAGGGGGAAAAGGGAACCTAACATGCTCTTGCATGACTTTACATTTTATATAGACATTTGTAAGAGTAACAACAAAATGTGTGATGTTTTCAGAGGACTGTATGGTGTCTTTCAAGACGTGTTGTGGTTGGGTTGAAAAGAGAACTGAACCTTTCTAGCATTATCTTCCAGATGTTCTTACAGGGTTGGCACTGCAAATAATGTTTTCAGACCATCCCTTAAAGCATATGTTTATGTAGTGCTGCCTGAGAGTTCCTATGCCCAAAAAGAAACTCCCCTTTCCATTTCGCACAAATTCTCCTTTCAATTTCACACAAATTTGGAAAAAAATGGACTGATGCCAGTCTCTGGCATAGAGCAACTTAAACTGAATTCATATGATTTGGGATTTATATAAGAAAAGTGGAAAGAGAAACAGGATATCCAGCATGAAATTTGGCCTTCGGTGAAGTACTCTGTAGATAAATCAGAAATTTCAGATTGAATGTGGAAAGGGAATTGTGTTTTTCTTACTTGTATTTTGAAGATTTGCAGCAATAAAAAGATACTTTAAAAAAACATAAACTGACTCAAATCCTGTCTGAAGGTCTGTAGTAATTAGTCTAGTACCTGCTGTGGTGAGACCACAATAAGACTGCCAAAATATTCTGACAATTAAGGCTCTTTTAACAGTGGGAATGTAACTTCATATAAACTGCTAAGGGAAACAGGGAAAAAAAATACCTAGCCATAGTTCTTAAATTCAGCTAGTCCTTTGCAGCTTGAGGATAGAAACAAGGAGAGCAGGCGGGGAGCTGGAAGTTTTCTCTGATGAGGTGGTAAAGCTGACTTTGAAGAAAAGCACCACTATTAAGAGCAGTGAGAGTACACTGATAGGAAGATATATCCCCTGCTCTATTTTAGGAAAAAATTGAAACTCTTTTGGTTTTAAGAAATGAAGTGAGATGCATTGCTTCCTCAACACATTCCTTTTCTGCATAGATGAAGGTAGAGGAAATATCTCTTGGTTTGCTATAAATTGATACAGTGGAGGAGATAAAATAAAGAATTAAAACAGCAAATCATTGTCTCTAAAATCAGGACAGCTGCTTTTTTTGCTCTTTAGCCTGAAGGCAGACTGTGGACTGCAGCATTTGTTACTTTCTTCTGATGACAAAATGAACCACGGGAATATAAATGCATTTTTTTTTTTTTTTTTTTTTTTTTTTTTTTTTAAGTGGATTGAGGATTATACTGGATTTGGCACCATAATGGTTTAAGAATGCCTGGGGAACTGCAGTTTGTCAACAAAGTAGCCAGTGAGTTATTTATTGCCAGGACTATATTAAAGCCAAAACAAAAACAACAACAAAAAACACCCTGCACCACCAAAGGCTGCTTCTTACCTCTGTTATCTTTATTTGTGAGTGGAAACCACAGAACCGCAGTTCAAGTTGTGACCCAGAAGACTGTGGCTTTGGACCTGCCCCTGAGGATGAAGGTTGGTCCAGTCCCTAGACAGATACTTTGGTTATTTATTTATTTATTTATTATTTTCCCTCTCCCAATCTCTATTTGCCATAATAGACAACCAAGGTACCCCAATGCCATGCAGTTGGATGCAGCTGGAAGGCCTTCATCTGAAAAGGTCATCTTCATAACATCTGCTGCTACCTAACTTGACATACACAAGTCTTATGATCCATTAACCAGGTGATCCATTTATCTATCCAATTGTCCACCCACCCATCTAAAGGATGTATCTCGTCCAGGAATATCTTGGTCTTGTCACAGCTGAAGAGTTCATTGCTTATCAGCCATCTTAGTACCATAAACTGTTTTCTCATTCCTTAACATTAACAGGAGGGCTTCACTCGGGAAGGACATTCTCAGAAGTTGCTCCTCACAGAACACAGTACTGGGGTTACCACCACTCCTGCGTTTACTTGCTAGCAGAGCAGTCAGAGCACTATTATCTGGCAGGATTACTCCCTGAGGGAATTCAAATCCACATCTCCACCGGTGAGGACAAGGCCTAAGCAACGCTGTTACAGGAAATAGAATGGAATGCCCAGAGGATTAATCTGGACAAGATCAAGGTACAAGAACAACATGAATTTTAATGGTTGGAGGAGTTTATTGGGAAGAATGACTTGATCCCAGTCCTGCTACAGATGTTGTTCTCATATTTCGTCCAATGATTGTAATGAAGTGTCCTTAAAGAGACGTAAAGATAGGTACTCACCAGAAAGTCACAGCTCTATCTGCACCAAACAAGTTGCCTCTTACTCTTTCTGAGCAGCCTGGTAAAACATTTGTGTATTTGTCACACAGAGAAGAAAGGTTTCATTAGAGGACGCTTTGTGTCCCCATTTGTTGTCACAGGGAGTAGCCTTTGACTCTCTTTAGGCTGTTTTTTTGCCTCTGTTGGACTGATAGCTTAACTATTGGAGGAAAGATCAACCTATTCAGTCGGGCAATTAAAAATATGTTTTAAGTGCTATAAAAGCCTGTTTCTGCATGACTTCTGCAATGATTTTCATTAGCATTTGACAATTAAATGAAGCCTAAGTATAGTCCAATCAGACACTTAAATAAGTGGATTCTGAATTAATAAAGTGGTTTCAATTTGGAACAGGTTTGTAGAGGCAAATCTTTGCTCCATTCATTCCAACAGTTTTCTTCTGGCTGGGAAGTAAATGAGAAAGGACTGGGGGTGGAAGAACAATAGAACCCCTGGAGAAATTTATTCAGATTAGAAACATAAATGGGTTAACAATCCCAAACCTCTTACAGCTACAGATTGGTTTCAAATATCCCATTGCATCCACAGTTCCATTGTGGGTACCCAGAACCACTCAGCTATGGTCCCTTCAGGTTTTCTGATCATCTGTCCTTTTTGTTTCTCTCCTCATAGGTCTTCTGAAGCTTCTGATCTAGTAGTTATTGGACTAATCTTTACATCTAAAATGACCAGTAACAAACAAAGCAGCATCTTTGGAGGATGGACAGAAAAGCACTTGGCTGCATGGGCCTCATGGGCTTTATCAGACCTGGGTCTGAAACTGCTCAGAAACTCAACCCTAGGTCTTGCTGCTCTGGGTTGAGCAGAGCTACTGAGGATCTCATGATGAATCTCTCTTGCTGAAGCTATTTTGTTTCTCATAAAGAATTCATGAACCCTTGGAGCATGGTCTTGAATCATCCTTTCCTAGACATTTACTTTTCCTTCCTCTCTGGCCTAGAGAATATTTTTCTGTTGAAATGTAATAGCTTTAGCAGGAGAGCTTCAGAAATCCTTGCCTGTGAATGCTTAACAGACTAGTGATATGAAACCCCCTTTGGGTTCAATGTTTTGCTCCAGTCTGGGCACAGGAAAGAGTTGTTTACAAGCCTCATGTTTCCATTGTTCAGGGCTGTAAGCTGTTAGGGGAGGAGGCTTTGTGTGGTATCTTTCCAAAAGTCAGATCTGTCTGCTTCGAAACTAACTGGGAGACTGGGCCTGTAGGAAATGAAGAAAGGCTGCTGACTGGAGTATAGGCCTGAGTTAAACCTCTGAAGGCACCATAATCTCAGAACTCAAGTGGTTTAGTCCATAGGTTCATGAAAGGCCTGAGGCATTTACTCCTAGGCAGGTCTGAAGATCTGAGAAGCTGTGCTCTTTCATACTGAAGGCCAGAGCTACAACAGGGTGTTTTGGGTTCCTAAACTGCTCTGGGTGTTATGTTGATGAGCCAAAGGGACTAGAGAAATTTTCTAAATGCTATGTCCCTAAGAACATGACAGCATAAGTCACTTGCTACTTTAGATTATTCTCTGCTCTTCTAAAAAGCTCTTCTATTTTCTAACGCCAAAATGACAGAGATAAATATAACAAATTAAATGGAAAGTCAAGAAGGAATCCCAGTCACCATATACTGCTGCTATATTAGGGTGTGATCCCGTTCCCTCCTGTGCTCATCAGTGCTTCCATGAGGTTACTCCTGATTTATGACTGTATAAATAAGAAGTGAACCAGACCTGCTGCAGGTGTCTTGACTTTCCCTGGAGAAAATCACAGCAGTGAATGTATTTGTTTATCTGTTTATTTATTTTTATATGCATAAAGTAAGTGGAAATACCAGGGCTGGGAATTACGTGACAGGTCATCCTCACCCTTGAATCTGAAATTGGATAGATCAGCCACTGCGTATGACAGTGCCTAAGTTGTTTTCTGCTGGAAGGAGAGAGTGAGACCTGAGGTGAAAAAACCCTCCCCAAAAAATCTGACTGCTGGTCCTGCTTATGCAAGCCAATGGTACTATTAAAAAAAATCATAGAATATGCATAAAGAAATAAATATATATCTGCATATATATTTAGTGTAAAAATAATAGAATCATAGAACATTTAAGTTGGAAGGGATCATCCAAACCCCTGGCTCCACACAGGACCACCCAAAAAACAGACCATGTGTCTGAGGACGTTGTCCAAATGCTTCTTGAACTCCAGCAGGCTCGGTGCCATGACCACTGCCCTGGGGAACCTATCCCAGTGCCCGACCACCCTCTGTGTGCAGAAGCTTTCCCTAACATGCAGACAGAAACTCCAACCTCAGCCCCCACAGCACAGAGCAGAGCAGAACAATCCCTCCCCTCGTCTGGCTGGCGGTGCTGGGCCTGAGGCACCCAGGGTGGGGTTGGCCCTTTGGGCTGCCAGGGCACACTGCTGGCTCATCTTCAACTTGCCATGGACCAAAACCCACAGATCCCTTCTTGATGCTCTCCAGCCTCTCCTCCCCCATTCTGTACGTACAGCCAGGGCTGCCCCATCCCAGGTGAAGAATCTGGCACTTGCTCTTGTCAAACTTCATATGGTTGGAGATTGGCCAGCTGTCTAACTTGTTATTATCTCTCTGCAAAGCCTCTCTACCACTGAGGGAGTCAACAACTCCTCTCAGTTTCCAGAAAAAAAAAAAAGCAAAGAATTATTTTTACTTGAGTTTCTGCAGAAGTGAGCCTTTGGGATGTGAGCCCTTTGAGGCAAGAATTCCTGCTTCGGATCTCGGTTGTTATGCCTATAGATGGTGTCACAAAAATAATTATTGAGATGTCATCCTTTGGGCTCTTTGCCTGACACTTGCTGTTTGTTGTATTTTGGAAAAGGTGGGGAAGCCAGATAGACTCAGCACTGTAAGTTCATCAGCTTGTTTCTGATCATGATGGGAACAGTATAACTCATCAGCAATGCAAAACTCTTTCTTATATGTCTTAAAGGAGTACCGCAGATGGCAGTTGGCCCCGTGCATATGTAAAGTTCAGACAAGTTTCAGTGTTGTTTTTATCCATATTCTGCTTGCTTACAGCTACACATCCATTCCCTTTTTCTGCTCAGACTCTGCATTTGTTACATTTTTTGTGCATACTCTGGTACAAGCAAACTCACAGGGACTTTTGCAGCTTTTCATTATGTTTTCTTTTTTTCTTTGCAAAGCCAAAAATTTGTGTTTTTGTTAGGTATTGCAAATGATGCAAAACAAATTAAATTGTTTAAGAAAGCCAGTACTTCTGGCTTCTTATGAAAGTACAGCAAACATTTTGCACAACATAACTCCAGTTTTATATGCTAAATTCTTAGTACAAAATAGCTTTGCTAGACAGCAATAAAACTTTCATTTTATTGCCTTTTTTTTTTTTTTTTTTTTTTTTGATTTACTTCTGTACTCAGCAGGAAAAGCATCTATTTCCTTTCCAGCTCAGCATACCACCAAACATTCTGGGAATATGGTTATGCAGTTCAGCATAAATGTGAATCTTTGACTAACAGTGCAAAGCTGTGGCAATTGAAGAGCTGGCTGAGCCTTTCTTCTGACATCGAGAAGTGTAAGCAGGCACACCATGCACTGAAACTGTAGAACTAGGCTTTGACTTTTCTTTTTAAAATCAGATTTCTCGTTGGAAAGCTACCACTGAAATGTAGGATAATGTTGAAAAATCAATATTTCCGAAAACCGGGTTGTTTTTTAATCAGGTAGCTTAGATGTGCAGGAATAATAATTAAAAAAACACTGAAAATTAAGTTTTCCTCAGGTCACCTTCCTGCAGAACATGCACAAGAGTCCTGATTTTTTGTACCCTTTTCAAATATAATTATTACTTATTCAAATTCTGCACTGGGATTCTACTATGAAAATCAGGAAATGAGCACAAAAAAATGTTTTCTTAAACAGACAGAAAAACATGTCCCGTAATACTTATGGAAGGTTCCTGCAAGTCTGAACACATTGCAGCTTCTTTCAGTCACTGCTATTTGCAGCTTCAGAGAACAGACTTAGAAAAAGGTAATTACATTTTTTTTAGACTGTTTCTATAAGATACATGTATTATCCTTCAGGCTAGCTCTCCACTGATCTGGGATACATGGTTTGAAATACAGGGTATTGCAAATTACAGATAGATGGAATAATTCATAATCTTGTACCCTTCACTTAATTTAGAGAAGAATGTCTCTGAGGTGTGACCCTGGACAGCTGATTGTGTTTCTGTTCTTCTCTGTATAGAGTTAATGTGTTCCCTTGGGAAATTTCTGTCCAGCAGTGGGGATCACAGCTCTGGTATTCACCTGGATGCTCTGTTTGAGCTTTATATGCTGTATTCACATATTTTAAGCTTCTGTTAATGTCTATCATCCAGAACACATGATGTGAATTTTCCCTTTTCACCTTCTTGCTCATGTGTTGTTTTGTCTCCCCTGCTTATTCCTGCTATTCTTGTTCTTCTTCCTGAATCTGCCAGCCAGGACCATTGCTCTGAGCCTGGACAAGCAGCACTTTATCAAGTCTGATACTGCAACAATTCTGCCAAGCCACAAACTGGCCTGTAAAACTGAGCTCTCTGCTCAAACTTATTAAAAAAAAGGAAGCTACAAAAGCAAGCCATTATCTGAGATACATGCAGCATCATTTTCATCCCTTCACCCCCACACCTCCAGTTTTGTGCAGTTCGTCTTGTTTTATCTTCAAGCAAACCGGATCAGATTTTAAAAACAAAAGAAACATAAATAACTCCAGAGCTTTCCTCTTTCCAAACAGGACACTGGTTACCATCTTTAATACCATCTAAAAGCTTCCAGGAGTGGTCTTAGTTGGCAAGACTTCTCTCCAGCCAAGGCAAAATGAGACTTACCCATGAGTACTTAACTTTCCACATTTTTTGACAAAACTTTTAAGAAATGTTTAACTCTTTAAGAAAGTAACAGGGTCACACCTTTCTGTCCCTGAGAAATTATCTTCCATTAAAGTTAATACAGAATAGTCCAAGCATGGGATGCCACATAATCAGCTCGTTGGAGACTGGACAATACTTTGTTGATGCATTTGCACTGTAATCAGTGGGGATATTCACTTCACTAAAACAAGCATTGTTTTAACCCTGGGAATGAAATGAGCATCAATCACATATACAAGACTTGGCTCAGTAGCATTATCTTTCTACTTTACTTCTTTTTTTATTATTATTATTAATTCCCCATCATATTCAATAACTTGAAGCATTTGAAAAATAATTACTAATATACTGGGTATAAAGGATAAATGGATAATGCTTTAATTATATGGTGTCATAAAGCCAAGTCTTCAATTACAGTGTATGAACACCTTTGATTCACTCTTCACAACTCTGAGTCTTATCCAGCAATCATATATTCTAACTATTCGTCAAGCTTATCCAGCACACCCTGTGCCCTGATGGGCTTTATGGCTAATCTAAGAGTGAAATTATCATAAACTGATATGTTTCCAGACTAGTGAGTCCCTTCTAATTATGAACCCTTGCATTTCACAGGCCATAGCTTGTCAACTACTAATACCTGTTTCAATCCAATTTTTCACAGCCGCCGCTAAGCCTCTGTTTGCTCCGTACCTCTGCTCAAGTGTACTGGACAGATGACATAGACCTTGCGCTGGGATGCAGCTCCATTGCAGCCATCTTCATTTCACACCTGGCTACAATTTAATTGCAAAACAGGGCTCTATGTTAACATTAGACAAACGTTATTGAACAGTCTGGTAAATAACATTTTTTTTCTCTCTTCAAATTTTTCTTCAGTTCATTAGGATTTCAATCTGTTCATGAACTGGTGCAAAGAGACTGTGGTTGGTGTTTCACAAAGTGAGTAACTTCACTCACAGTCAAAAAAAATAAGGAAAGAAAAGCATAATTTAGTCCCCCAAAAGTTTGGTCAAACCTGAGCAGAGGATGGAATTTAGCTCTCAGTCCTTAAACATCCATTTGTGCTGTTTCTTCAGGAATATTACAGAGAAAAAAAAAAATTACTGAGAAATTTCAGGGCGCTCATGGAGCTTTGGTCAAACTGATGCATTGTGAGCTTACAGGTGAGGAGATATTTTGCATTTTGGATAGAAAATTATTAATTAATCATGTAGGAGCAAGTGTGAATGAAAGACAGCTTTATCAGGGCTTACTTGCTCAGGTGAGTGTGGGGTGTTTGCATGGCCACCCCTGGCAAAACAACCTGGAAAACGGGATGCACTGAGATGACCCAATCAACCCATGCCAATCATAAAGTCCAGTTTAAAGCAAATGACACCCCCAACAACTGTGATGTTGGTAACATTTATTGATGCATGAGATACATTCTTGGGGGTGGAGCTGGGAGGAATTGCCATAGGAAACAAGAAGGAAGAGCCACTTTTTCTTCAGCTCAGCAATTTACAGTATGACTTCTTTAGTACAACTGAATTTGACACTGGGACTTCTGATGAGACATCTCACTCAGTTTTAAAGGCATCTGCATGTGACCCCAGGGAAGGGGTTCAAGCACACATGAGCAGCATGAGGACAGACTCTGGCTGCTAGCACATTGCCAGAAGAATAACTTTATGCACATGGTATTGCTTCGTGTTTTTTGCAGTGAGGGAAACACAAGTTCGCCACCAGCAGAATGATATGGGGGCAATGCACATTATGCGTTTTTTGTCACTTGAATGACAGTGTGTGCTGGAGAAAAAGTGATGAGGAACATTGTAAATGTAGAGTTCTGCTCCTGGTGTTTAGCCCTTTTTCTGGACACCACTGGCATGGAGCAGGACAGGGATCACAGCATTTATTTCTGCTCCTGGGCCAGGCAATGATTTTTTATTTTTTATTTTTATTATTTTTCCCTCGGAATTCTTAGGATCTTGATCTCTCCCTTCCCTATTCCTGTTCTTTTCTGGGGAAGACTGGTGCTATTCCTCAATTTTTAGTCTAGATCCCTTCCTTTCCTCCCAGTCTGGACACTGGAGATATGAGTGAGGTATAGAGAACAAACAGTTAAAATTTATGAGAAAAAAAACGATTCCCTTGAAGTGCAGCAAAAGTCAAGCAGCTGACAAACTTGTTTCAGAGAAGAGATGCCTTTTCTCCAGGCTCTGTGTGTGTCCCTCTAAACTTCAGCAAATGCTGCAAAAGATGTGGGTCTGTCCTGGGTTGCTGTGCCAGCTGATGTTGCATGACAGAGCACCACAAACCACCTTGTTCCCTTCCCTCTCTATCAGGGATAAAGATAAATTCTCTCAGTCAGTGTATGCATTATTTAGATCTTTTGCCAAGCCTTGCTCTGTCTGGTTATTTTTCCAGGAAATATTTTGTTATTGTTGCTATTTGTTTCCCATCAAGGGGGGAAACCAGGAATGGATTCCTGTTCTGTTATTTAAGCTTTCAATCACTTCATAATCCAATCAGTTCAAATATTGACTTGCGAGAGCTAGTACTTCTAACCAAACATTTAATTCCTCTTAGACTGACCAGGACTAACCAGTAAATGGGGGCAGGTGGTGTTTTTGGGGAGCCCTTTGTTGCAATGAACACTGTCACAGAATCACAGAATCACAGAATCACGGAATAGTCTAGGTTGGAAGAGACCTCCAAGATCACCAAGTCCAACCTCTGACCTAACACTAACTAAACCATATCCCTAAGCTCTACATCTAAACGTCTTTTAAAGACCTCCAGGGATGGTGACTCAACCACTTCCCTGGGCAGCCTATTCCAGTGCCTAACAACCCGTTCAGTAAAGAAGTTCTTCCTAATATCCAACCTAAACCTCCCCTGGCACAACTTTAGCCCATTCCCCCTCGTCCTGTCACCAGGCATGTGAGAGAATAGACTAACCCCCACCTCGCTACAGCCTCCTTTCAGGTACCTGCAGAGTGCAATAAGGTCGCCCCTGAGCCTCCTCTTCTCCAGGCTAAACAGTCCCAGCTCCCTCAGCCGCTCCTTGTAAGACTTGTTCTCCAGACCCTTCACCAGCTTCGTAGCCCTTTTCTGGACTCGCTCAAGCACCTCCATGTCCTTCTTGTAGCGAGGGGCCCCAAACTGAACGCAGTACTCGAGATGCGGCCTCACCAGAGCTGAGTACAGGGGGACAATCACTTCCCTGGACCTGCTGGCCACGCTGTTTCTTATGCAAGCCAAGATGCTGTTGGCCTTCTTGGCCGCCTGAGCACACTGCTGGCTCATATTCAGCCGACTGTCAACCAATACTCCCAGGTCCTTCTCTGCCAGGCAGCTTTCCAACCACTCATCTCCCAGCCTGTAGCTCTGTTTGGGGTTGTTGTGCCCCAGATGCAGGACCCAGCACTTGGCCTTGTTGAACTTCATACCGTTGGCCTCGGCCCATTGGTCCAGCCTATCCAGATCCTCCTGCAGAGCCTTCCTACCCTCGAGCAGATCGACACATGCACCTAACTTGGTGTCGTCTGCAAACTTGCTGAGGGCGCACTCGATCCCCTTGTCCAGATCATCGATGAAGATGTTAAAGAGGACTGGCCCCAGTACCGAGCCCTGGGGGACTCCACTAGTGACCAGCCTCCAACTGGATTTGACTCCATTCACCACAACTCTCTGGGCCCGGCCATCCAGCCAGCTCTTAACCCAATGAAGTGTACGCCAGTCCAAGCCATGAGCAGCCAGTTTCCTGAGGAGAATGCTGTGGGGGACAGTGTCAAATGCCTTACTGAAATCAAGGTAGACCACGTCCACAGCCTTTCCCTCATCCACTAAGCGTGTCACCTTGTCATAGAAGGCGATCAGGTTCGTCAAGCAGGACTTGCCCTTCATAAACCCATGCTGACTAGGCCTGATCACCTGCTTGCCCTGCAACTGCTGCATGATGACACCCAAGATAATCTGCTCCATGAGCTTCCCTGGCACTGATGTTAAACTAACAGGCCTATAGTTCCACGGGTCTACCCTCCGGCCCTTCTTGTAGATGGGCGTCACGTTTGCTAGCCGCCAGTCAAGTGGGACCTCCCCCGATAGCCAGGACTGCCGATAAATGATGGAAAGCGGCTTGGCCAGCTCCTCTGCCAGTTCTCTCAGCACCCTCGGGTGGATCCCATCAGGCCCCATTGATTTGTGTACATCCAAATGCTGTAGCAGGTCGCCAACCATTTCCTCATGGATCGTGGGGGTGACATTCTGCTCCCCATCCCCTTCCACCAGCTCAGGGTACTGGGCGTCCAGAGAACAAAGAAGGCGTTAAGCACCTCAGCTTTTTCCTCATCTCTGATTGCTAAGTTTCCCCCCACATCCAACAGAGGGTGGAGATTCTCCTTAGTCCTCCTTTTTGTGTTGATGTATTTATAAAAACATTTTTTGTTGTCCTTAACAGCAGTGGCCAGATTGAGCTCCAGATGAGTTTTGGCCTTTCTGATTTTGTCCCTGCACCGCCTCGCAGCATCCTTGTAGTCCCCCTGAGTGGCCCGCCCTCTTTTCCAAAGATTATAAACCCTCTTTTTTCTCCTAAGCTCGAGCCACAGCTCTCTGCTCAGCCAGGCCGGTCTTCTTCCACACTGACTCGTCTTTGGGCATGTGGGGACAGACCACTCCTGAGCCATTAAGATTTCCTTCTTGAAGAGCGCCCAGCCCTCCTGGGCTCCTCTGTCTTTCAGTACCGCCTCCCAAGGGACTCTGCCAACCAGTGTCTTGAACAGTTCAAAGTCCCTCCAGAAGTCCGAGACAGCGGTTTTACTGATCCCCTTCCTGACTTCGCCGAGTATTGAGAACTCTACCATTTTGTGGTCACTCTGCCCAAACAGTACGTTTCTGAAGTTCAAACTGCGTTGTTCTCATATTTCTGGCTTTCATGCTGCTTGCAAAATGACACTCCCAGAGTTACTAATTTCCCTGGAAGAAGCTGTAATGGTGTAAAGTCTTTGCTCTGATTTAATTCACACAGAACATTGTTCCTGTGGCTCCAGATCCTTCAGCTGTTCTGTAGCACCCTCTGTTACATGACTATCTTGGACTATTTTTTTGTTTTGTTTGTTTTATGCTGTTTGAATGCATAGATGTACTAAATATCTGCATGCAAAGCATGACTTACTTAAAAGCACTGGTGTTTTAATCCCGATAATCAATTCTATTCCTTCAAGTGTAACAACATGCCAAGGCACTTTTCAATTTCTAATGACTAGCACCCCATAAATTAATCTCATGTTTTATGCTTTGAAGAAGACTCTGAAGGAAAATGTAATATAAACAGAAAAGTTTGTTTTATTCTATTCTTTTTATAGTCTGAAGTGGGATCAAATGTCAGAAATGTTTGGATGGCAGAAAATTTTGCTGCTACAGGCTGATTTGGATTATGTGGCTTTTCCTTGTCTCCTCAGTCTAATGCTTTACAAAGCTCAAAAAACTGCTAGTGATAGTGACTGGGTTGAACTTCAGGATACAAAAGCCTACCATAGATCATTTTGCATGTTGGCTAATTATTTGATTTTTTTTTTGTCAGCTTTTTTATCTTTCCTTTCCAAACCACTCCTATTAAGAATTATTTACAGAAACACTTCCTAGACTTCAGCCTTTAGAAACAAGGATGGTGCTAAAGTAACACTGGTGTGTGATTCAATATTTTTGTGGCTTCACCATCAGTAGTATTCCACAATCCTTTGCACAATGGGGTGGGTGCAAGTAAACTGACATATTTAGCTAAGAAACATTTTTTTTTCTAGTTAATTATAGCAGGGAACAGATGTACGTTAGTGAAGGAGGTAGAGGGTAGATGGCTCTGTATAATGCTGGAAATATGCTTGGCTAATTGTGCATCCACCTGTGGCTGTGCAGATGGCAATGTCTCCACTGCAGCTGTAATGTTCACCAAGCCCTGCTATCCCCAGCAGCAGCAGCTGCAGCCTTCGGAGAGGGGTGAATGCAAACAGCTTGAGCTGGTCTCACTGCTGGATTCCAGGTTAGGGGTTGCTGCCTCCACAAACAAGCGCTAACATTTCACATCATGCTTCCAGGCTTGTAATGTGTTTGTAGCTGCAATAGGCAGCAGCAAAGGAACAGCTGAAATATTTAAACCCATAAGAGGCTGCTGAACATAAATGAACAGTGCTGAGGCCACACAGGATAGTCAGCACCTGCGGCAATGTGAGGTCCTTTGAGTCCTTTGTTTCTTCTCCTATCTTATGTATTTATGTGAATATGGAGATTTAATAGGTTTTGTTTCAGAGGTATGGAAAGGAGAACCTCCAGGATTTTATTTTGCATATTTCCTATTATATATTTTTAAAGCCGTGGTAGTTTGTTTCTTCCAGTAGAAGGCAGTGGCATCTACAAGTACATGATTACTGGAGTCAGCCAACTCCAAACATATAGGCATTCTGGATTAGTTGATTTGATATGGGAATGAGATTTTAGTTTCTCCTGAATTAAGTGCTGGAGTTTTTATTTTCAGGGGAAAGAAATTTGGCCACAATGGCCTTACCTGAAGAATAATAAAAATGTACACCTCCTCCAAGTCCTGTGTTTGTCTCCTCAGTGTTGTTCTGCCCTAAGTCTTCACTTGCAGTTCCCTGCTTTTTGTTTATTTTGCAGGAAAACACAAGTGGTCAGAACTGTTCAACCACAATAATTCAGCCTTTTCTGTAAGGCGGGGAAATATTGAAGTGCTTGATTTTAAGGAATGCCACATTTTTCACTTTAACTCTGGAACTATGATTAACAGGGCAATCCTACAAAAGATGAGATGTGGCAGTCTCTTCTCTCTTGTGCATGAGAAATACTTGGATGGTGTAAAAGTGCAGTTTAAAATTTCTCCACTTGCCACCTGCATAAGGGGTACTTCTAGAAAGTGGCTGTCATGTCCACAATGTTTGTGAGACCTTATAATATACAAATGACAGAAGAAGGGGCATCAGCATGGTTGGGAGGTGGAGCACATGCCCTGTGAACACAAGCTGTGTGAGCTGGTCTTGTTCACCCTGGAGAAGAGAAAGCTCTGTATGAACTAAAAGGAGTCCCATGGTTCCTAGGGGGAGGTTAGTGAGAAGATGGAGCCTGGTTCTTCACAGTGATGTGTGGTGGGAAGATGAAAGACAATAGGCATAAGCTGAAGCAAAAGAGGTTCACAATGATAATAAAGGAGAAATGCTTTTTATTTTTTTATTATTATTTTATTTTTTTTTTTATTTTCCCCATAAATACAATGAAGCAGTTTGCACAGAGATGTCATAGAGTCTACATCCTAAGAGGTTTTTAAGACCCAGCTGGATAAAGCTCTGAACAGCCCAGTCTATTCTCAAATCTCACCCTGGTTTGAGCTAGAAGTTGGACTAGGGATGCTAGGTCTCTTCTAGCCTGAACTGTGATAATGTGATACTATGAATTTTTCCCTGGTAGTTTTTTTTTTTATTTTTTTTATTTTTTTTTTTTTTTTCATGAAGTAGATCAATTTTGAGGCAGAACCATTTCTGGGTCTCAGCACCACTATCAAAGAAATGGGAAGTCACAGTAGAGCCAATATGGCTTCCTATATTTCATCAGTGGTTTAGGCAGCCTGGAGAACATAGACTGTTGATGGGTCCCCAGCCACAGAACAAATTAAGTAGATGCTACTACAGAGGATTCATGAGAATACAGGACAGGAAGCGAGTGCAGGAGTTTCTAACCATTAACCTCTGTTATTGCAGGCAGCCATGACATATCTTCCCTTGTTAAAAACGTCTGCTATCTCAAAATCAATTAATGTTTTACTGCTGTTACTCCTGTTGCAATACTGTTTGAGAATCTATATCTTCCATTTATTAGAAAAAATCTAATTTATACTTCAAATTTATTCAATACCTGTTTATATCCTTTTGTTCTGCTGACATCTTTCTCCAGTGCTTTAAATACCTCCTCTGACACTTATTTCTGGATATCTTTGTCGAAAGCGATTCTATCCGCTTCAGCTTTCATCTGGCAAATTAAACAAACCAACCTCTTCCAGGCTTCTCTCATAAGACAGGCTTCACACTCCCCTCATCATCTTTCATCATGCTTCAGTCGGAATTAATTGACCTGAGACTGGATTACCAGTACAGTGCGTATTGCTCTGAATGAGATCTTTCTCATGCCTTGTACCATGCTGTTAATATTTGCCCATCTCCATTGGAAATACGTCAGCTGATGTGTACTATGACTGCCTTTGTGTGTGTGTGGCAACTACTTCATCTGTACCTGTTTTTTGCAACAGATTTTAACTAATTTTTAATTCATCTTACTGTGCATTATTATTTTAGTTTGTGTGATAACCTAAACTTTTATCTAGTTCTCAGGGCTGTCCATTTGTCCTGATGACAGCGTCCTCCATCTTGTTCTGTCAGTGTCTTCTCTTTTCATTCCTTATAACTGGTTGCATGGCTCCTCTCCTAAAGAGCTCCACTTTTGTGGTATGACTTCCTCCAGCTTTGCAGTTCTCTTTTTTTACTACAGATATTTCTGCTTTTGCTAGGCCCTTACCTACAAGTATGGGTTCCTCTGCTAATCTCTGTCTTTGCAAATTTAGTATGTAATTTCTCACGGTGTGCGGCATTAAGCACTCTGCTGAAGCTGAGATGGGGGAGAGCTACTGCATTTTCTCTAAGAAATCAGTTATTGGAAATCTTAGGTTTGGCTGGCACAACATGTCCTTCCTCATTCTTCTCTGAAACTCTAATGCTGCTGGAGTGAAGCCTAGCTGCTGTTGAATTGTACGCAGCACAACAACAGAGAGCTCAGAGCCAAGAATGAAAAGTCGTTTGATCAATTAAAACCACAGGAGAGAATTCACTGGGTACCTTGCACCTACCTAACTTGGGCTACCTCCAAGATCCACTGTTGACGCCCTCTGTCTTCCCAAAATATACCTTGTCATTAACAGCCAGTCAATGACTGATGGACATTGATTTGACATTGACTGATGGATAACTTCTAGCTCTTTCTGCTAGTCAAGCTTGTTAAATGGCACCCCTGCTTAATGGCAAGAATACCAGCTCACAGGCAGGTGCTGCACATGCAGAAGAAATCTTGCTTGATAAGTTTTCCTCCTGAGATCTTTTTGAAGGGCACCACATACGTAATTTTTGTCTTCCTAATATTTTTTTGAGACTCAGCCAATTCCCTTATAGCACTTCCTGTGAAGGGGTAGAACTAGGTACCATTGAAACAGCATGGGTTGCAAGAAAATAATGATCCAGGGCTGGAGGTACTGGAACTCTGTGCTGAATCAATTTTTTTCTAAAGAATATCAAAATAAATCAGGCTTCCAACAAAAGAAATGATTTCTCCCATAGGCAATGGTGTCTGCTCTGTGCAGTACTTGTTTCTGTTGCAGTTTCATATTCTTCTCTGCTAGGTAAAGCTTGCTTTAGTGGTCAGAACTGGTGGAGAAGCTCATTGGCTTGTACACAGGAACAGTTCCAGGGGCTGAAAGAAGCATCAGTTCTTATATAAATTGACATGATAGTATTGCATGTATTTGAGTTCTGTGGTTAAGATCCTGTTAGGTACCTGATCAGTTATTTCTGAGAGGTGTTAGTGAAGTGAAGTGGTAGGTCTTTAGCTGTAGTGACCTTTGGTTTACTTTTTGAGTGAATATTTCCCTTGTCTGCTGCAAATGCCCACAAATAGGCTGCATGCTCTCCTTAATAGGAAATCCCACTGGAGTTAGCCATAAACTGTGCCAGTTTGAGATTATGAGCATATGCTTAATAATTTTTTCAAATTCCATATATATATGTATATTTTTTTTTTCCAATAAACCCATCACCACTGAGACAAAAAGGAGACTTTTTCCTGTTTTTGTTGCTGTTGTAGAAGAGAGTACTCTGAGTATTTTGGCTTTTAGCAAAATAAGTATTTTTTTAAAAACCTGGACAATATAGAGGCCTTTTTCCTTAAAAAAAAAAAAAAAGTTACATTTCCATTCAGAAACCAAAAATCTTTCAAGAAATACTGCAGTAGCAACTCTGCATCACCTTTATTCTCTAAAAATAACTATCAGGTGTGAGTTTATAGAGGGTATGGGGAAGGATGAGGAGCTGGAGGCTCGTCCTTTGGCTTTCTGCAAGTAATGGGCACATGCAGGTTGTGTGATGTGGCTGTGCCTGTACAATGGCAGGGCCTCCATGGTTGGAGACCACTGCCACCATGCCCAGACCATCTAACAACTCCTACTATGATGTGGATGTGGTGGAGGTGGAGGTGTTGCATTGCCTGTTTCCTGGAGTGTGATTTGGAGATGAAGCTGTACTGGGTAATGCCAGGAGGAGGAGGGGTTGTGGGCTTACAGCGCCTAAAATCCTAACAAAGGTGTGGTAGATTCAGGACTTTATACTGGTGACATCAGAGGAGCTACAATGACATGATAACTACAACAGAACAGTTCCGTGTGCTATACCCAGTTTTCCTAGAAGGCACTGAAAACAGTAATACTTCAAAATTTTGCTTTTTTATTTTTATTTATTTTTATTTTTCTCCAGAAGCCACCTTTAACTAGAGTTTAATGAGCTCCCAACAGCAGACACAAGTAGGAGTAAAACACTCACAACCCCCTATGCCAATTAGTTCTAACAAGGTGACAACAGGGGCACTTTTTGTCAAGATTTTCATGAAAACACTTCAGATAACTTTCTTTCCAGATTCTAAGATGAGATACTCAAATTACACCATGGAAAAACTTCCTGAGATTGTAGATTCCATATAGGGTTTGGTGTCCTCTTTGTTTTTCTAGCTAGATAATGGGTTTTAGGCTTGTTAAGATCAAAATAACGTTCTTGGTGTTTTGGTAACAAAATGATTCTGTGCTTTAAGGGGCATAAAAAATTCTCATTAGGAAGGAGTTTCTGTTGCATCTAAATTGTATTACTGAATGGCGATGCTGCTGTTGCTATTTTAGTCTTAACCTGACATTAATAAAAGAAGAAGAGAAAAAGTAAAGGGATTCTGCTTGCTCATTTTTTGTAGGAGAAAAGAAACAATTGTATTATCAGAAAAACAATTATGTAAACGTGGTGTATATGGGGTAGGGAGCTATTTAAAAACTGAAGTAGAAAATGCAGCCAAAATAAATAACGACTCTTTAAATGTCACTCTATATAAATATTTACATACATTTATATGAACATACATGTGTGTAGGTGTGTGTGATAAAGAGAGAACACTTTCTGTAACCAAAAATATTGAAAGATGAGGAATTTTTTTAGGAATCAAATGTTCTTATAATGTAAGAAGCAAGTGTACAACATATTTGTAGACAGAAAGACAGAATACATGCTGTATAGTTGACTTGCATCCCATTTCTGTACAGTCTGATGGGACATACATGGTTAATATTATTTTTGGTCCTATTGAAATTGCATGGCAAGGATAGCTACTCCAACATCTGCTGCCTGGTGGAATGTCACCACAATACCTGAGAACATTTATGCTGGTCTGAACTGAGAGGAGGAACATTTCTTTGTGCCCTATTCCAAAGCACAAAACATGACTTGAATAAAGCAAAAGCTATATTACATTTTTTTGCTATAAATCAAGAATGAATTTGTAGGTTTTAATACATTTTGGATGTGTTTTTGAAATAAAATAACTTATATTCCATCACCTTACCTAGTATATTCTTTATGCATGTGTGGGCAGAATATACATTATTTTAAAAATTAATTTTCTCATTTGTATGCAGGAAAGGATTCCAAAAGAGAATATAAGTGAAACAAAATAAAATATGAGCAAAATGTGTTAGAAATATAGTTGTTTAACTCCATCTAGCTGATAAGTTGAGAACTCATGAAAAGGTGGAGAGTAGAGAGAGAAACCGATGTTTTTAAAAGCAATTGTTTATTTATTTTCCCAGTAGAGATCATAAAATCATGTTCCCTGTTATGCTAGCATGATACGCACCTGGATGCAGAGGGGTATTTTAGTTATGCAGCATAAGAGAGTTTACAAAGCACACATGATTTGCCCAGCTGTTTTTGACTTGCTGTGGGAATCCAGTGTCTTGAGATCTTGGAATTCCTTTCCCACAGAAACGCTGCTTGTCTGCTTGAACAGCACCAGTACCACACAAGGAGTATGTACACTTTAGTACACCTTTGCATTTTCTTACACTTTGCCACTAGGACAATCAGTGGGCTGAACCATCTGTTTTTTAAAGTGTTTTTGGTTCATAGTTATGTTGTGTGTCACGCTTACTGTGTAGTGAGGCAATTTCACAACTCATGCTGACTAAAGCCTTTGGGCAAAGTCCATCTGCATATCTTCTTGACCTTGCTATAGGAAAGGGAAGGGAAGGGAAGGGAAGGGAAGGGAAGGGAAGGGAAAGGAAAGGAAGGGAAGGCAAAGCAAGGCAAGGCAAGGCAAGGCAAGACAAGGCAAAGAAAGGCAAGGCAAGGCAAGGCAAGGCAAGGCAAGGCAAGGCAAGGCAA
>NC_048894.1:147676794-147711582 GCF_011077185.1 Oxyura jamaicensis
AAGGCAAGGCAAGGCAAGGCAAGGCAAGGCAAGGCAAGGCAAGGCAAGGCAAGGAACTGACAGCCTCACTGGAATAATCTGAAGCCACTGTTGAAATTTCAGGTTTCTATTTAGGTAGGGACAAAGGCTGACTGCTGTTCTACCATCCATTTCTCCCACTATTTCAGGTGCAGTCTGAGACCTAGAAACTACCAAGCTGGGGATTAAATTTCTCTTTTGCTCTTGTTAGACCAGATAAAAGACACACAAGATGAAGTGCATTCAAGGCTGCTTTTAGGGTGCCCTTAAAAATCTTGGACCATGGATAGCGAGTGGATGAATATTAGCAAAGGGAAGAATTCTCCAGAAGGCAACTCTGGCAGGTAGCTACCACTGAGACATGCCTCAGGGTAAGTTGAAGGTATTCTAGAAGACTTTCAACTGTCTGGAGTAATGTGTGGTCTCTGAGTGGTCTTTAGCAAAAGTTACACATTCAGGACAGGGAAGTGCTAGAGGGTGACATGGTTTTTATTTCTCCTGGCATGCACCTTCCTTTCTTCATTGAAGGACACAGTATTGGAATGACTGACTGCAGACGTCCAGCAAATCCAAGTGAGTGTGGAGGCAAGAGGCTTTGTAGAAAGATGCCTGACCTCCCTCAGTGACAGCCATATCCATAGAGTCAGTTCTGAAAGATCTTTAGAAGAATGTTTTATTCTTCCTCTGGCAGGTGAAGTTCCTTGATCCAGGACATCTTTGGCAGAGTTGTTTATTTCTCCAGTTACCGGCAACTACAGTGGAAGTTCAGTAAAGCAAATGAAATGAAGAATAATGGTAATAACAAAAACAATGGTCAATACCGGGCTTTTCCTTCTCTTTTCTTGTGCTACACTGTAATAACAAAAACAATGGTCAATACTGGGCTTTTCCATCTCTTTTCTTGTGCTGCACTGTACCTCAGCAATAATGACCAAGGTTATAGTTAGGTAAGAGAAGGAGCCTCTGGGAGTATGGTAATGAAGTCTCTTCTAACCACTCTTTTTTCTTTTTTTCAGGAACTCCAGGCAAGGTGACTGTTTTATCAGTGTCCAGACCTCACTGATGTCAAAGGCCTGACAATTGGGAAATGGACTTTCAGTTCTGCTGTGGCTGGTTTTATTTGCCTGCTAAATGTAAGGGTGATTTGGGTTTGCTTTTCTTTTTAATTTGGTGGATTTCCCCTTCTCCTTTCTCAGTTGTAATTCACCCAATGTCTTGTCCCCTAACTTCACAACTCACTGAGCTGGATTAATTGATGTGGCACAATGAATGACAAGTGACATTAAAAAGGATGCACTGGGGGCGAAACTCTAAGAATTAATTACTGGGAAAAGCACTGCACCACACAGAGATGTGGAGGAAAACAATTTTAAGAGAGAGAATGACTGCACGTTCTCCTCTCCAGGATCCCTTTGGCATATATCTATTGTACTCCAAGCAGCTGCATTCCTGCAGTTCCTTACCATTTAATAGCACTTTCCAGGTGTACACCTTTGAACATAATTTACAGATATTGCACAGTTTCAAAGCTATGAAGATCTAGGGGAGGATTCATAACCAGCTGCCTTGGATACATTTTCCTTAAAAAAATTGGGCCAATTAGAACAGCTTTTTTTTTTTTTTTTTTTTTTTTTTTTTTCCAGCAGTACCTTTAATAATGTTAGTAAGCTTTGTCCAGTGAGAAGTGAAATGAGAGAATCTGTTTAAAAAAGGTGTTTAGAAGATGAAGAAATTTATCAGGTGAAAAATGGATCTGGAATAACAGACCAAGACTTTGGAGACATTTAGTAAAAATTGATTGTGTGTGAAGTTTTTTAAAGAGAAGTTAACTGGTGAATTTCTGACCCAGGAATGATCTTCTACCACCAGCTTGGTGTGAGAGTGGGAGGGTTTTTCCTCTCTCCCAATGGCAGCAGTGTGGTTTGCAAACAGACTATAGAGAGACTCAGAAACTTCCACTACCCATCCATCATTGCAGATTCCAGAATCTTTCCCAGGTCAGGAGTGCTGCTACTAGTATCTCTCTGCCAAAGGCAGGAGGGGATTTGAATGCATGGATTTCACCCATCCACCCTCTGCAGTGGACAGTAGGACAGCAGGACAGCAGGAATTTTCTTTGAAGTATCACTTAATGAGGCCAAAAGCTTTTCAGGGTGGCAGGGTACTAAATAAAAATAATAATAAAAACATAACAGCTCATTCTTGAGTCTCACAATTCCTTGCATTGGAACTGGCCCAGAGGTTTTTGCTCCTGTCAGCTGGTCTCCCTAGCCAGATGTGGGTCCCTCTTTTTCCTCCTGGAAAACTCCAAAGGAAAACCTTTGGTGTTCCATGCTGTACGCTCCTGTCTGCAACTACTTGGAGGAAATAAATGGGGTGTTGATACAAAAAGCTTGTCCTTTCCCTTTTGAATATCTACAAAAAAAAAAAAAGAAAAGAAAAGAAAAGAAGAAAATTTTCACTCAGTCTCTTGGGTAGTTTTCTTAGTTTCCTCTTCCCCATTAAGTTAGGTCAGGGAATATTTTAAAATTCTAACAAGTATGCAGTAGACATTTAAGGTGTATTTTAATATGTCTTTTACAGTTCTTTTAATATTATAATGTGTCACTCTAATAAACTACAGATTTCATTCCAACATGCTTATTCCGTGCATGGTGTTCCATGAAAAGATGTAAGCAGATGAAAACATACAAATCATCTTGAATATGGCTATTGTAACTAATTTTTACATCGAAGATCTCCATCCACTATTTGGCCTTAGAAAATAAAATAAAATAATAATAATAAAACAAAAACAAAAGCAACACCAATATATTGACTGAAGGATACCTGCTTCTTGATCAAATAATCCCTGGAGAATCTTAGCACAGAGTTATGATCAATCTTCCCCATACATTAAATAGTTTCATAAAAGGCAGAGTCAGAAACCCTGAATAAATGTCTTTTTGAAGTAATTATCAACAGTTAAGTATTTGTGCGCACACACACATGCTGCAAAAGCATCTCATTGCATTAAGAAATGAATTACTATTTCAAATTGCTTCTAGTAGTTAATTACTTCTAATTATTACATTGAGTAATAAATTGCTACTTCTAATTGTGCTGTGGGTAGAGTCAAAGTAGTTAGAAATGCAATTTCCATCTTTGTTTACATCACAAGCATGTTTAAGTAATTGTGCTCCCTTAATTATATGGAATGGTCGATGTTAAATAACATAACACGTTTTGCAGCTCCGTCTACGGTGTCATTTGTTTACCTTTTCTGGTGGCTGGGCTTCAGAGAACTGGGGAATAGAAGCTGTGTGTCACTGGGGAGTAGCTATTTTTATTTGAAGCATAGAAGTATTGCTGAGAATCTGCTTCCTGACAGGCGTTTATGGGAACATGCACCACGTTGTTAAACTTACAGCTCTGGCTTCTCAACCCAAGCAAATGTGACCCGCTTGAAGACGCAGACCAAACCCTGTTGAAGTTAAGTCTCATTTCCCACTCCCAAGGCTCTCTGCCATCATATGTCAGCATGATGGTCTTTCCTTGCCCTGGCGCTAGGACTGGGTACTCTGACC
This sequence comes from Oxyura jamaicensis, assembly GCF_011077185.1. Lineage (NCBI taxonomy): Eukaryota > Metazoa > Chordata > Aves > Anseriformes > Anatidae > Oxyura > Oxyura jamaicensis. The sequence goes on from NC_048894.1 coordinate 147,680,379, forward strand.
TCCGCCAAATTACTTCCTCCAAATTCACCTATATAATGATCTATATAATTTCTGTCCAGAACGACACATATTATAAGCTTTCTGTGGTAAACACTGCTGTCAAGAATTCCTGGTATTAACTTTCCAGATAGATTCTGTGGTCTGGTGTGTACCTCATATCTCCAGAACCTTCTGAGTTTGGATGTTGTGCATTGCACCTTGGGGTTGATCTTAACTCCTCCACTGGAAGGGAGGGAAGGTCATATAGAGGAAGAAACTAATTGTCCTTTTGGAGGAAGCAACTGTGTTTTCTTTGCAAGGCTTTAGCAGCATAACCATAACCTGTGTTCTTCCTCTGGTCTTTTTCCTTTGTCAACCTTTATGGGAGTTTGGTGGGTATTAGGAGTTGTGGGACTTTGCCTTCTCCTGTGTTTCGCGTGTTTATTTTCTCCTGTGCCCCATTTCCTGTCTCAATTTATAACAATACTTGATGATATTACAATTGATTGTAAGGGGCAATAACTGTATCCAAGTGAAAGTGGACAGTCTGCTATCAAGCAAGACCAAGAGGCAGAAAAAAATAAACTACAGAGACTCAAAAAATATTGTTTGTCATTCATATGTCCTCTGAGGGGGAGAGAAAACAGGAAATTTTGGACACATACCAAAAAAAAGCATTATTGTTAAACATCATTTTTCAAAGTTTTATGTGGGGCACCAGAGGGATGTAAAGTAAAAGAGCCAGAAATTTCATTCGCCACCTACACACACACAATGAATTTGAAAGAGTGGGCTTTGCTAGCTGAGGAATACCTTTGCTGTTGGTAAAAACAGTCCCCAGCTGACACGAGCAGTTTCTCATTCTGGTATAAAAATGTGAAGCAATTTTGGGGGAAAAGCATTGTGGCTGCACTGGTGGGAAGGGGGCTTTAAAGGAGAAAGCAGCACTAGAAGTGGGAACTGCTAGAGCATGGACAACAGACCTACCACTTCGTGTGATATGGATGCTGGTTTGTGGTGGGGAGAGTGGTGGTGGTATCACTGGGAGTGTGATAGCGCAGGTGCTGTCAAACATAGCATTTAATTTTAACCTTGGGGTGTGAAATCAAAATCTTCACCTTATAGGACACATCTTAGCAGTCAAAATTTGTCTAAATTGAATCTAACAAAGCTTGACTGTCCTTTCTTGCCTCTGAGAGGAGCTGATTCTTGATCACCTAACATCAGTGAGGGTTCAGACCTTGATATTTACTTATAAAGGGCATTGTCTTACAGCCAGACCCTGCAAATGCTGCCAGGGAGCTTGGCTTTGCATGGGCCCTATGCTTACCATGTAGCACTGTAGTGGAGCTGTAATGCAGAAAGAACTGAAATGATGTTAACAATCTGCCTGGCTAAACTACTGTTTTGTTCTGCCATTTATGCCCTGTGGGACTCAAATTCAAATCAAGGTGTTTGACTCCCTTTCTCAGGAAGCCAAGATAGAAAGTAAAGTACATGGTTATAAGATTGTGACTATTGTACTCCCAAGTGGAGAACAGAGAGCAGTAATTCTGCTAATTATCATAACTAATTAGTCGCATTCAGAAGAGAAAAATCAGAAGGGCTAGCTCACTGCCACCAACCGTTAATAATGGGTTACTGAATTGCAGTACATGAGACCAGAGGGACTACTATTGCCACCAATGATGAGCCTGGGATGTGTTGCCAACACCAAAAAATAATTCAGCGCTGGATTTTCAGAGTGCTTTGGTACTTGGGCTGAGCAAAAAATGATGAAGTTCAACACCATGGACTCAGTCATAAAGCTTGGGCCGCAAAAAAAATGTTGAGACACTTGTGCATGAAGGGGACTCTCCTGGACCCCACGTCCAGGGTATACAGACAATCCATGCATCTGGCCCTATATTTGAACTCCCAGTGACAGCTGGGACATGATCCTGCAGGACAGTGCTGGGCTGTGATGTGAGCTACTGATGGGCAAACTAGAGGTGATCTAATTCCCTTGGTGTAAATTTGGGCCTGGGTTAACTACCGTGGTGATTAGTTTTGCTGGATCACTAAGCTGCACTGGCTGGATCACTTCTGGTGTACAGACTGTGCATAGCACCACACAATGCTATTCCCTTTAGGCCAAATTATTAGAGTCTTTTTAACTACTCCATTTGTGGGCTGACATGAAAAAGATAGCTAAAAAAGGAGAATTCAGGAGGTGTAAAAGTCAGCAGGGCACAACCTCACCTGTGTGCCCCCAAAAATATGAAGTAGTAGAAAGGCGCACAGACTGTGTTTTGACAGAATAACCAAACCTCTTGGAATCCAGTGGCAGCCTGAGTTAAGACAATCCCATTTGGGCTTGAATAATTTCTGTATGGCTCCATCTCAAATAAACAAAGATCTTACTTACCCAGCTGTGAGTATTAGTATGGCCAATTCAGGAGAAATTCCAACACAAGGGAAAAGTCTTTTAATGAGATCCACATAGCACAGCTGGAACTGATGGTGTAAGGGATTTGAGAATAGGAAATACTGGCTGGTGCGCCCCTTATTCACCCATGGAATTAAATCATTGTTATATATGGATTCCAGAAGGGTCCTGGAAGACTTTTAAGGTTACATAAATTGCATGGTTCTGATGTAGCTTAGCAAGCTGCATATGGCCCTATCCATCTGCACAGAATCAAAAGCCTTCCACTGTCACAGGGATACAAAGAGAGGGCATTGGCTGCAGCAGTGGGGGTACACAGAGACTGGCAGTGGATTGCAGTACTCTGTAAATGTTTTTGGCTGGCTTTGGCCATAAGTCTAATTTCACATTAATCCTTTGGTATCAAGTAGAAAAGAGTTTTATGCAATACTTATTTAAAAAAGGCAAATAGATGATTTTTCAGTGGTTCTGTAGTGCAATGTTTGACTAATGTTGATCATTTTATGATGAACTACTCATTAATCAAAACAACACAGCTATGAGAAAAAAAAAAAAAAAAGAAACCTGGACACAGGTTTGATCTCTGGAACATTAGCAAAAGTGAGTAGTCATTGTAATTAAGTAAATGGAGTTTTATAAAGTATTATGTTGACCTGAGATCATAATGAGGAATGGTTAGGTCCCTCACTGCTCTCTCTCAAAATAATTCTGGCAGTATTTCACACTGGCTGGTGTGACTGCACTCTCTGATGTTAAGATCTATCCCAGTTTCTGTTTCTGATGTTCTGGTCCTTACTCTACTGTTGTCTGGAATTAACTGATGGCGGTGCATAATTCCCAGCCTCATGGAGCACTGTGATAGGGACCATATGTGCAATTATAGCTTTACATAAGAGGGCTGAGTCAGAAGTGCTAGCCAGGTCTTTAATGTTATTTTCTTAATCTTGAGCAGCTGTTGCTGGAGATACAGGGCTACAGGACCAAAATGGTGAGCTTTAAACACAAACCAGAGCTCCATGCCAGGAAAGCTCATGGTTGTCACTCCAGCACAATCAGATCCATGCTTCAGGAACCATTTAGGCTTGGCACTGGTAACTGCTGGTCATCCCACAGCTTCTCAAGGAATCATAGCAGGACTTCTGCATCATGTGAGTGAGTAGGAAAATGCTTCAGGTAATGGCATTTTGTGGGTTCATTGGGAGGTCTGAGTGCCTTCAGCCTCACAATGGCATTGTTGGTGGTCCAAGACCTGGTCCAGGATGCCTGGTTGTGCTTGGAAAATGATGAAAAGGCGATAAAAGCAAGGAAGAGCCAGGATTTGAAATCCATGCTGGGATCTGTGTGGCAGTTACTGCTGCTACAGGCCTGCTGCCACCAGAGACGTGGGGATCTCTCACTGGTTGTCATTCCTATTTTGGCTACAAGAAAACAAAAACACAGAAAAGGGCCCAATTCAGCAAATTCAGCAAGATCATAACCTATATTCAGTGTTAAATAGTGTTAAATATATATATATATAGAGAGAGAGATTTACTCATTTTTTTAAGTTTGCAGAAATAAGAAATACCACACAGGTGATTTTTGTCAGATGTCTCTTGGACATACAGAGGCACAATAAGGACCCTTATTTTCTGCCCTGGAACCCCTTCTGTTATCAGTTTCACAATAAAAAGAAATTAAAAGTTAATTTAACATATTCAGCCTGCCCAGGATTGCTTCACAGAATGAGGCGTGGAGTGGATCTGGATAAGAAACCTTCCTTGCTGCACACAACTTGATAAAAACCATCCCAGTCTACCACAATATAATGTGCTCATGTAGGTCTTCAATGTGCTGTAGAGATGTGAGACTGAGAATCTGTGGTTATAGAGAGCTGAGTTGTGTTTACAATCTCCCCAGAGTTTAAAAGAGCAATGAAGTTCACAGTCTTGCCTCTCAGAGCTGACAGGTTATGGTCCCTATGGTCATGAAGGAAAGGAATTGCAATGCTTCAGTAACCTGCCTCTGCCAGGCTTTGTGAAGGCATCTCCTGCTTCTTTCCGTTGCTTGCAGCATCTGGTGGACCTTAGTGACATCTTGATCTACAGACACCAAAGCAGGCGGGACAGCTGTGTTGATGTTCTGTACAAGCATAGTAGCATCCAACATAGTGTGGATTGCTGCAAAACGGCTCATCCATTGGGGGTCTTTTAAGAAATGCTTAATCCCACCTGCAGAGTGAAACACAAGCTGAGAGTAATGAAGGTGCCTTTGTTCCTGCACTTTGCAGACTGAACGAGTGTGTGTGTGGTGGTATTGATTCATCTTGTACTTGCAAAGAGCATATCACAACCCTTCAAAACTGGTCAGTAGAGGCAGCTGAGGATAAGAAAGATTTTCATGTTGAACTGATAAGATGTAGGAAAATTTCTGAGGAGTGACTGTAAAGGTGAAATCCACTCCCTGCTCTGGGTCCACTTGCTTCCACCGCACGTAGAAGAGGCCACTTCACCCCTATCCTTCCTCCATCCCACCTAGCTGCATATGATATTGTGATACATGCTGAGCAGCGTGGTGTGACATATGCTGGTCTTTTTAGGCAAGTATCCCTGCACAAAATGCTAGTGTGTGCTGGGAAGCAAGAAACCAGGGTAGTGGCTCTGACAGGGAGGAGGAGATGTAACAGTGAGGAAGTGTGAAAGATTTGAGTATATCATTGGTAAAACAGAAGAAAAAGCTGCTGCCTGCACAGGAAAGCAAAATCAGACAGAGTTGGCAAAGTCATGCTTCGGCTGGTGCTGTTTGTGCTAGTCCTAGGTAACCATCTGTTGAGCTGTCAGACCCGGCTGGGCTTTTTTTGTTGTTTAGGTTTTATATTATTTGTTTTTCTGTTCCTTTTAAATGGCTTTACTGAAGGAAATAAAATCATCTTGCTGCTTCAAAAGAAAAACATCTGAAAGATGATTTAGTCTGCACACAGGAGCATCCTTCCAGGGGTCCTGACTGCTTGGCACAAGCACGGCTACAGCACAACCCCTTGGCCTCTCTCCTTCTCTACGACTGCCTGCCAACAGCAAATTAAAGGATCCACTGACCAACAAGCTGTGCGTATTCTAGTATTTCCCCAGTTCCTGGCATATTTTGGATCTTCTCTATACAGATTAGCAAGCTTTTATGTTGCTCTGACTTCATTCCTTCTGTGTGCACTGTGATTTCTTCCACAGTGTTTCTGTCTTGCTGTTTGCTGTTTCACAAGGATTTCCTCAAAGCCTCACATTTAATAGGAAACTTCCTACTGTTTGCTTGGGTTAACGTGAAAATACCACCACATCGCAAGTGGGGAAAGACAAGTGACTTAATGAGACAACTCTGAACCTAAACAGCTGTGTATGACAAGAATAAGAAGGCAGAGGCAGAAGGGATGGCCTGGAAAAAAAATACCTGTAAAAGGGCCAGATAATATAGACCGTCTGGGGGGACACCCAAGTACTCACAGTGGTGACGAAGCTGCCAAGCTCCCAAAGACTGAGAAGCATTAAGCACTGTCTCTTCTCAGCCAAAGTGTCCAATCCCTTTCTGAGCAATGTCTCTCTGGATGCAGTTAACAAGGCTGAAGTGCTTTTGTCATATTTATTAGCTCAATACGATCTTATCGGGTGTCTCTGTCAGTCACTGCTCTGTGCTTTTGAAGTACAGCTGTACTGCAGCCGCTGCGCTGCTTCATCTGCTGGCACCTGGGCGTTAATCGCACACAGGGAACTCACACAGCAAAATAGAAACCAATTTTGTCAAGTGTGAAAAGGGAGAATACAAGATTAAATAACCTAATTCGAAAGCACAGCCCACGTGTTCCCTGCTTGAGCTACTAATAATGGTTGAAATGACTGAAACTGAAGTAATTATTAGAATGTAATTAGTTTACACTGCTGGTGCACTGTGTTTGCTTTTGGCATGTCTCTTGGCTGGAAGCATTTTAAACGCACTAGTCACACAAAAGCTTGACTTGTGATTAAGACATGGAGCTGATATGTTGGGAACCTGAGTTTGGTTCCTTGCTATATGATAAAATTCCTGCGTGGCTTTGCTTGGGCTTATCACTCCTCTGTGCCTCAGCTCCTCATCGGCAGGATGAAGATAGAAATGCATCCTTTGTCTGGCTGCTTGATCCATTTAAACTAAAAGCCCTTTAGGTCACAGATTGTTTTTTAATGTGTTTATATAGTCTAAGATAATGAGGACTTGATCTTGTTTGAACAACAAAGTACGATCTGATAGACCACTGTGTTGATATACCAGTCCAGGGAGAATTTTTGTGTACTGCTTCTTGCACAACAGAGGAGGAATTTTTAAATATTTTTTTACACTGATATTATGATGTCTAGCACTCCCTAGAAGAGAAAACATGTTATAAAAGAGTAGGAGGAGGCTTTTGGGTGCCTAGCAGATAATTTCTTGAGGATATTTGTGAGGAAACAGCAACTTGGAATGCCATAAAAAAGAGCCTGTTGTTTACCTGCTGCATTACATATGTACCAACCCCCACATTAAGATTCAGAAATGAGGGAAAGCAGCTGACAACATCTCCCCCAAAGAAGGTGATTGATGTGTTGCAACAACTGTGGCACAGATACTGCTCGCAGTTCCTCTGCCTGCATTTCAGGCTCTGTGAGCAGGCAGTGCACGCACAGCCCCCGGAGGTTTTGACTCAAGGAAAGAGTTTGCAGCACATGCTTCAGTGCCAGGGGTATCAGCAGGGCTTGGAGCACATACCCTAGCAATGTGATTAAGCTGCCTTCCTGAATAAAGGCTGTTTCCCTATCATGGTCTTTATACACTGTTAGGAGTCCCTTTTGATAAGAGGCACAGCGATGCACTCCTGCTCCAGTCACTGCAAAGACCTTGCCCTAGCAGGGCTTTGCATCCTCTATGTTTCCATATGTCCTGCCACCACACTGGCAGTCCCTCACCGTGGGACTTAAAGACATTGCCCTGCTGGGCAGCAGCACAGCCTTTGTGATACTTCAGGCACCAAAAAATAAAGAGCACAAATGTTATGGTATCTTAAATCTTTTCACTTTAAGATGTAATACCTATGTGGGTAACACAAAACAATCCTTTGCCATGCACTTTTTGGTGGTGCAGATACAACATACAGCAAACATGACCACTGGATGTGTGCGTCTCCAAACCAGGGGAGCTCCAACCTTCCCATTAGGTTTCTGTCTTCTGGTGCTACAAAGGTATGAAATCTCATGCAGATTAACTACCTGCTTATTTTTATTGTAGATGGAACTACTTGAAACTTACAGAATGGATTTATCTATTTATTTATTTATTTATTAAAGAAAACTCACTTGAAGCAAAATGGAAGTGCTTACCTGAGAAATCTAATTTTTTTGCTGTATTATTTTTTGACAAAGGCCAGATGTAATAACTTTCTGTTTAATTGCAAGTCTGTCCTGTTGGGAGAGAGTGAATATTATGAAACAGAATTTAATTTCTTTCTGTAAAATTATGGTCACGGTACATTTTGAAACATAAATATTTTATTTGAAGTTTCCTATGATATTTAAATAGATTTTGATTGTCCCTTATACTGGGCATTCCTCAGGTTTCTGTGCTTTGTTATGAATATTTACTCAGCTCTGTACATATAAAGATGCTTAAAGTTATCACCCACTTGGTTTTAAATATTTGAAACAAAACTTAATCTTGCAGCACTGAGAAACTAGCAATGATGATGAATTAATAACATAGTAGTAGTAATTTGCAAGTAATTTGATCTTTAACTTAGCCATGAATAAATATAATCTTGTTAAACAAATGTGTAGTTTTGTTTCACCGAAGGAGCATAGAGTATCTTAGCTGCAAAAAATATACAGCTAACACCGCAAAATGTCTTGAACTTGCAGAGCTACATTTTCTTGCAAGCCAGGATGCTAAGACTTGGAAAGTGGGTACCAATAAATGCTCCTTGGTATATAACGGAGGAGAGGGGGATCTGTAACAGAAGATCCACTAGGATGCATATCGGGGAGGGGGAATGTATACCTTAGAAAGGTGCCACTCTTCTCATCATTTCCATTAGCTGTCTGCTTGGATATCTGTGAGTCCCCTGTGCTAGGTCCCTGTGTTCCCATGCTGTACGAAGAATGTGTGTCCTTGATTTGGGGCTGTCAAAATGTGGCCAGGTGTTAGAGTTAGGGACTGGGGGGCACTGAGTCCTTTACAAATTTCACACAGACACCAAATGGGCTGTGATAATGGATGAGCCTCTTCCATGTTCATGATGAAATGCCCTCAGGAACATGATTCCCATTTTGGGTATTCCTCCCAAATATTTGGGAGGTATTCCTCCCAAAATGGGGCAGCAGTAACCTCCAGCTGAGCCCTAGCATCTGGGGTCTGGGAATTAGGCAGAATTCATCAGTGAAGCAAAAGTGCCTTGAATTTGGAAGTGAAGCAAGCAGCAAATTTCAGTCTGTTTTGCTGCAAAGACAAATAAGAAGTTTAGACTCTATGATGCAGTGTCATCTGCATCTTAATAGAGGTAATGGAATAGGAGACTGTTAGGGCTAATCTAATTTACCCTGTTTTTATTGAAATGCAGCATAATAATTTCATCTACCTATAGCTACAGCTTATACATAGATGGCCTTCTTTTAATGCAGTACAGTGGGTGCTCCAAGAGAGCTTCTAATGAACAAAAATCTGCATGCTGGCATGATCTATAAATAAGAAGTAGAGTCCAGCAGCAGAACCCAGAAACATCTAATAATTCTGGAGAGTAAACAGTTGCTGAATGCTAGCATAAAACTAAATGTAATTAAGCCATAATATTTGGTGTAGAATCCAAGTCACAAAATTCACATTCCACATCCAAGGTTTAAAAGATTTTATTATTTTTTTTTTTATTTTTATATATTTGGATGTGGGATTTTGGCCTTGCACAACATAAAAAAAAAAAAAAAATGTTTAAAAAGGTTGGTTTCAGCTCCAGCTCTGGGCAGCCTTTTGATTTTAGAGACAATAAGTACAATGTTTCATAAAGTATATCATCCTCATAATTGAGCCAGTAAATATAATGGCATTCTGATTGTGGATTAACAGAAAGTGCAAGGTTGGGAATACTGGGCTGACGAGTGACTTCCATGTCTTTTCTCATAATGTGCACCTTCCACAAACACTAAAAGGAAGTTTGTCACTTTGAATTTTCAACTCTACATTCAAGCTATGCCTTAAGATCATACATGAGATTCAAAACTAAAATAAACCTAGCCTCATACTGCATCAGGCCACCAATGGCTGCACTTTACCTTCAATTCCACTGTCACCTGATACAACCTCATCCCACCAAGGTTTCAATGCAAGCAGAGGAAGAGCCCTATTTTATTCCAGCACTCTTTTTAGATGGAAGCTACACTGCCTAATTAGTGCCCACTTCAAAAACTGGGTTTTTTGAATTATTCTTTGGCCTGGCAACATGGGGCAAGTTTAGCAGAGCCTCAGGTATTCTCTGACTTTCATTGGAGAAGTTCAACTAAAAAGCACCAGAAAAATAGCTGTTCTACCCTGAAAGCATAAAGGATAATAATAGCAAGTGTTTTGCTAGATTGAGGCTTATGTAATGTATCTAAAAGTTTAGGACATTCTGAAGGATGTTATTGGGGTAGTGTCCTGTTTTCATCTGGGATAGAGTTAATTTTCTTCCTAGTAACTGGTATGGTGCTGTGCTTTGGATTTAGGATGAGAATAATGCTGGTATCACACGGATGTTTCAGTTGTTGCAGGGCAGCACTCACCCAGAGCCAAGGACTTCCCAGCTCCTCGTGCTGTCCTGCCAGTGAGGGGTTGGGGGTGCCCCGTGAGCTGGAGGGAACACAGCCAGGACAGCTGGCCCCAGATGACCAAAGAGACATGCTACACCATGGGGCTGAGTGCAATGAAACTAGGGCTAGTTATCTGGTCACATGAAAACTTCGGAATATTCACCCGAGGTTCCCCAGGAATATTAACTGTGAGGATTTTTTTTTTTTTTTTTTTTTTCATTCCCACTCCCCCCCCCAGTTTGCTCAGGGTTGCATATGAAAACTGAGAATGTTGTGGAAAGTGTTCCACTACTAATATAATTTTGGGATGTTATATAGGACCTCACAAATTAAAGAACTGCTGCCAGATGTCTATCAGACGTTGGAGTGGTATGGTCTGCTGAATATTCTCACTGAGTCTTCAGGTATTTCTGATGGGTAAAACTTCTCTAAAGTAGCTGCTTGTTTTGCATTTATTGCAGTGTGTTGATCAGAATATTCAGAAGGAAGCTATCTGCCTTTATCTAATAGTAAGCAAGAGGAAGAGACAAAATGAATCAGAACATATTTGCATTTTCCTGTGCACCACTCCTATTTGAATATTAGGTTATTTTCCTAAACTTAAGTTTTGTGCACAACTGATTGCTTCTGTCCATGCAGCAAAGTTGTATCTTTATGGAAAAATCATTTAAAGACACTTTTAATGCAGGGAGCCAGCATTGCATAGATGGAGGTTATGAATATATGCAAAAAGGTGTAGGTGGAGAAGAGCTTCTCATGAGTCACTCAGAGTTCATGAATCTCTACCATGAGAGCAACTGTGGAAGATGGAAAAGGCAGCCTAGGCTATATACTGAAGAAACAACAGTCTATTGAACATTTATATTGGCAAATGGGGAAGTCAAGTCAAAGCACTAAGGGAATGACATTTGTAATTCATATTTTTTTTAATAGTTATATACTGTGACATGTCCCACAAAAATAAAGCTTGTATTTGCTTTTAATGGACAGTCCCAAACACAGAAAAATAGGATAAAGAACACAAATGGCCTGAAGATAGACATGAGGTAATGAAATCCCCCAGTCTTTATTCGCTGGGAAAAGGATCCTTCAGAGCCTGTGCAGGGAGAAGCTACCTACACAGTCCAGAGGGGAAAATGGAAACCAGGGAGGTGGCTAAGTTGAGAAGTGAGAAGTGTCTCTCTGACTTGGCAGCCATTTCCTCTGTTCTAGACCCTGAGTCATGATCTATTTTCTAGTGTGAAGGGCCAGGAGTTTGCCCACCAATGAGAAAAATCAGAGATTTTTCTTAGACTTCACTCTAACACATCTAAGAATGACTTATATTCCTATCTTTGCTCTGCTTGCTCTGAAGCAGGAAAACTCTGAGGGTAGAAGTCAGCTGCAGATAAACTACCTGTACTGAGATAACTCCAGGTAGGCGTCTAAGGTCCTAGTATAGCAGTGGAGATCAACTCAATATGGTTCAGCATAGGTTAGAAAGTGATTTACCTTTAATCTGCATGGAATCAGGTAAAAGATGCACATGGAAATTGCAAATGAGCCTTCTTTCTCTAATAGCTGCCATAAATCTTGGTGAAACAGAAGGAGTTGTGGCCTATCACAGACCACCAGCTCTGGTTTAGCCTTGATGACAATTGGTTGACCTAGATGGTCAGAGGGGCAGAGGGAGAGTCTGTAAGTTCTAGTCATTAAAGTGCATTGGTGAAGAGAATTAAACATTATGGATTATTGCAGTCAAAGTGATGCCCATCTGTTAATCGTTGCTCTATTTTATGCTCCTGTCAGTATCTAGTACTGCAATGGTCTTAAAAGGAGTAAAATAAAGTGGTTTAAAAAGCACTAAATGCTGGTTCTAAAGCCCAGTTTAAAGAACAATCAGACAAAGATTAGTTTCATTTAACATGGGTAACAAACATTTCCAGCCATGGTGAATAGTGTCTTGCAGTTCAGTGAGCAAGGCAAAATGTGAAAGAAGTTCTTGCATGTCACATTTCAAGGAACAGTCATATCACTTTAGCACATACTCTGAAAGTGGATTTTCCAGGAACACAAAGCCTTTTTTCCTTCCAGCAGATGATTATCAGAAGGGAGAGGCTGCCTCAAGATCTCTAATTTTCATAAGGTAATGTTTTGTTGTAATGCTGAATTGTGAATAAAACACTCAGTTTAGCTTGATGAATGTAAATGAAAAGATATAATTTCTTGATCTATGAGACTAAATGATTACATATGACAGTTCCTCACCTTTTACCCCTTCTCATTTTCACTACAATTCTTCAGTATTACAACATGCTAAATTGGGTTTCAGCAGTGGGCAAAATACAACTCATTCAATCTACGGTCTTCTGTGCCTCTGCCTTTTTAGCTGAGAGACTTATCAGCTTCATAATCAGCATGTTTTATATCTCTGATTTTTTTTTCCCTTGGATGACCACAGTTCCTACTGATCTCTCAGCATGGTTACTCTTGAAGTGATGAAAGGATTGTCTCTGTTAATGAGTTCATATGAACAACAATATTCTATGAGACAGTCTGTTGGACATACTGTGTGCTTTTCTTCCCCTGTGTTACAACAATCCCTCTAGATCAGGGCAACACACACTAAGCATTGAAGTTTTATGGCTTTCCCCAGTCTGCCCCCTCTAGTCCCAGAAAACTCTCCCTCCCTATCTGTCTGAATCCACTGTGGCCAAATGGCAGGCAAAAACCTAAAGGACACATTGCTAACCTAAGAGAAATGCTCTTAGAGAGCAGTTGCATAGCATGGGAATTGTCATTAGTTCAAAGCTTAAATCACCAAAATATTTCAGTTATGTATTCTCCACACTAGAACTTGGGGGCTTTTGAGACTGTACACTAAAAATTCCCATGTGGAAGATCCTGTGCCTTTGGTGGTTCCTTTGCAAACTACAGGTGCAAGGCACTGCCCCCAACTTTCATTATGAAGGGAAAATTCAACACTTGGAAGATCTGGGGCATTTTCCTTCTGTTATTGTTTTCTACTTTGTAAGGATAATGTCTTGGACACAAGTCATTTCAAAACAGCTCAGGAGACTTTCATAGGTATGCCCTTTCACAGTTCAAGTTCAAACCAGTCTCCTGAAGCTTCTTTGAAAGTCGTTGCAAATGCTCTAGCCTTATGTTTCCACTCTGCCTTCCCTACACATTTTCAACCAAGCACTCTGCTTGCATCCACCCCATCAAACACATCCAGGTCTAATTCAGTTGAGCAGAGACATACATAGCTGTTTTGTGCAGGTTCAAATCCCTGCCCAGTGGTGACTCTAGGACATTTTAGCTGCAATATATCCCTGCCAGCCATGTGATCGTTAATTAAAGGCAGTTTTGAAGAGACCCATGTGTACCCTGTTGTGGCTGCCAGGCTGTTTAATGAAGCTAGCTGTTACTGCTCTTGAACATCCTAGTGGGAAGTGCACAAAGGTGTTATACATCTTACAGCACAGAGGCAGCCATGCACAGTCGTTAGGTAATGTCATATTTTCTCTCCTTTCTCAGTGAGCGAGCTTGGAAGTACTGCATCCTGAAAGGCAGGAGCCTCACCAGCCTTATGGAAACCGTCCAATCGACCCTCATGCAGTCAATCTGTGGGAGCAGGAACAACTACAGCCTATGCGTTAGCCATGCTCTGGGGCTGTGAAGAACTCCACATTCCCCTCCCGGAAGTAAAATTTAATAAGGACTTTTAATTAGCTTAGATAAATATATATATATATATTTAAATAAAAACACTGTGGTTATTTTTGCAGTTTAGGTACTACTTCAGCAGTGTAAAGATGTTCTAAAAACCTCACTAAAATTGATGCAACATCAATCATGGACTATCTATTATTTAGTGACACAAAAGAGTTTTTTGCAGTATTTCTCATTTACTGCATCTTTGAAGAGAAAACGTGGGAGGTCAGTTTTGCACATGCTATAAGCTGCCACGAAGTCCCTGATTATTATTTATGTTAAAAATGTATGTAATTATTTCTGTTTCAGTGAATATTTCAAGTGTTGTATGAATACTTAAAAATTTGATTTGCTTTAAACTCTTTATAGTGAAACAGATGAATAATCTGTTCAACTTGGTTAACAATTTTCTGGGCAGAAGTGAGGCAGGAGAATAAAGTGCATGTATGAAAGGGTCAGAAAGGTTGGCTTAGAAAGAGTCCATCTTTCAAATGAGGATCTTGGCTGAAATTTGGAATTTCTCTAAAGTGATGAAGTTTTCCTGATGGAAATGTTAAAGGACCTCACTTACTAGTTTCTTCATTGGAAACGGCTTGGTCAGCATTTGTATTTTATACTTAGTAGCTAACCAATTCTTCTTGATTTCCAGCACCGTGCCTAAAACTGAAGGTAGCGTAAGTTTGCTTTTAACTTGCTCTTTGAGTTAGAGAAGAAAACTGATTTTGAGTTACCTTCTGTTAATGTTTAAGTTAAATTTTAAAACATATTTTGAACTCATTTTTGCCTGCCTTCATGAAAAAGTTAAAAGGAATTTTTAATATAGTACTCTGTAATTCATGCTCTCATTGTAACTGCTTAGTCGTTCTCGGAATATAGAAATAATATCGGACAGCATGACTTTAGGTGACACTAAGTGGCATTACAAATATTCTAGACAGCTACAGAGAATCATAAACTTTTACCCAAACGGGGACTTTCCTAAGAAACACAAGGAGGGAAACAAGGCCACTGGGGGAAGAACAGGTCAAAGGAATATTAGCGTCACTCTCAGTAGTGTGCATTAAATCAAACAAGGATAAGCAGCTGCCTGAGTGTGTAGGTTCTCCTTTCTGTCTACATTACAGTTGCATCTGACCCTATTTTCCTCTCTTTCCAGAACAAAGCATCTCATTTATAATTAATTATAATTAAGTAACCTCTGTGCAATGAAGGTCACTGTACAAGCAGTTTACTGGCTAAGTCTCCAATGTTTTAAGTACTCCAGATGGACCATAGCTCTGGAATGTTTAGAGATGTATTTGACTTCTTGCCATTTTCTGCCCCTAAGATTGCCTGTGGACAGTGTTCTTGTGCATATTTACTGATACAGTCAGGGGCATGGCTTTGAAGTCTACCTGCAATATTTTATGTCACAATAGGTATGTCCTGTTCAGAGTTTTATCTCCTGCATATAATAATGAAATAGTAAGAAATGTCCTAAAGAAATTGAGTTGAAATAAATGGTTGTGGGTGAAAAACCAATCCCTTTATCTTTATTCACACATAAAGATACCACAGCAGGTAATCTCAGCTTGTATTGCTTTTCTTCATCACAGGCAGTGCTTCTTTCAACAAGAAGTGAGAAGAGTTTCTTGTGATGCATCAACATTTGACAGTGTAATCAACTTGATAGAAGCTCTTGCAGGTTTCTCATATGGAAGAGGAACTTACTCCATGAATACTGTTTTCCAAGTCAATGGGATCACTGGTAGTGTAAACATTTTCTGCTGTAAGAGATCAAAGCCTGGACTTACAGTTCAGCTACTTTCATCTCCTTCTGTTGTTTTTCATTGTGACTTTGTTCTTTTTTCTCCTTGCACTGTGGGTGTACACTCTCATTTGTTTGGTGGAAAATATTAATGCGTTTCATCTGAAGATGTTTTTTGCAACAGACACCTGTGAGCTGAATTCTACAGGGGCAGTGAACCTCACGGTGTATCTTGTCCAGGTTGATTACCTCATTTGGTGATGCTTGATTAGCTTTCTTAATAGACTTCATGTGGTAAATTGTTTGACTTGATTTGCCTCAGGTTCTAATGACACTGTACTTTTATGGGGAAGCCCTGACTATATAGAAAAGCTCTTAAATCTTTGTCCCTGAAAAGGTCAGTTCTATCTATTTTCATTATCAGAAGAATACCACAAAATAACTTACCCGGTGGAGGAAACTTACAAGATGCACTGTTTCTCACTGTAGGCATTGGAAAAATATTGAAAATATTCCAGGAATATTTTGTTCTGGGGACTATTCTGAAATACAGCAGTAGCTGAGAAGAAAGAGAACTCATGTTCAGAGCAGAGGAAACTTGTGTCCAAGAGCTGCATGTTGTGGTCATGGCAGGTTTTTTTGCAAGGACCTAGTTCTAAACAATGCAGGCATGAGCAAGTCCACACCAGTTGGGTGAGCATAATACCATTCATAATAGACTAGGCAGAGCAAGGGGGAGAACTGAGAGTTGCTGGTGAAGCAGCTGGTAGCTCCGGTGTGGATTCCAAGCCCAACCCAGCAGGTGGTTGATGCTAAAAATAAATGACCCATTGACAACGTGCCCAAGGCCAAAGAGTGAGATTCAGCCAAGCCCAGTGGGTGGAGAAACACAGCCCTGTGTACCAGAGACAGCATAGTGTGTGAACACATGCCTGGCTTACATTAGGAGAACTGTCACTCAGCAGCCCTGGTCCTGGCATAATTATTACTGGAAGAGGGTAAGCGACTATAAGACTACCTTTGAGCTTGTAAAGCTTAAGCTTGTAGGAAGGAGAAGTGACATGATCTCCCATGGTTTGACAGCAAGTGGAGCAATGGTTTAGCTTACTGAATAAAATTCAAGCACAGGTTCAGAGTGTGTATGCCATTGCTAGTAGTCTTAGTCTTACTGTGATGCCCCTCTGGTGCAGCTCTGTGCATTCACAAGTCTGATGCCTGTAGGGAAAATCTCAGTCATGTTCATTTTCTGTAGAGCTTTGACCTTTGCTTTTGTTGTCTTGTGTACTTCTTAACTTCCAGCACAGTCCTAACATGGGATCTATTTCACAGTCCAGAGAAGACGCATAGCATAACTTCTCTTTTGGGAAATTTATTTTTGGTCTTGCCTGGTCTGTTAGTCTCTTAATGGAAAAATATTAATTATTCTGGCTACAAATATCTGCTTTGCTCTTTATGACTGTAAAATTGCAATGGCAATCAGCAAGGAATGGGAATCGACTTCATATATTTCTTGAAGTTGGTTGATGTTCCTTTAATAATTCTGTATCTTTAATGCACCACAGATCTTCAGAGCGTATACCAATGCATGTCAATAAAGCTAGATTTAGTTTGTCCTGAGGCAAAATGTAACTTTTTTCTCACTGCATTAGCAGCTGTGTGTACATGTCATGAGCCAGTAGTATCTTTTTAAGATCCAGTAACTCTGCAGAGCTGTTACATTGATTAGTTAGTAAAAATGAATGAAAGCAGATTGTATTTGTCAAATGATTTATTGTCTACATGCAGTCTGGCTTGTCAGGCTCTGGTTGCTTTGCTGTCAGGTCATTTTCTTACAACAGATGGTAATACTGAATGACATCATTAAATTATGATTAACTCTAATATTGGTTTAGTTTCTCCGGTATCTTTATATGTTGCAGTATAAAAACACATGTACATTTTTTCTTTCCTTTCCTTAGACCTAATGTTCTAAATTGAATGATAACAGAAACCATCGGGCCAACACTGTTGCATGGAATAGTGACTGTTAAAATCAGTACTGCATCAGGCAGTAAACAATTTGACTTAACAACAAACAGATAAAATGCGAATAAAGTTTGTTGTCCATTGACCCAAGTATGCCCAAGTTTGGAATTAAAATTCTACAAAGAAAGTTCCTCAAACTAAACGAATGTTTGTATCCGGGCCTGGCTTCTCAGCAATTTAGATCTTCCCTATCTCCAGTAATAAAGATGCTATCGACTCCTGCATAAATGGCTAACTAATGTGTAATGCTTTCTCTTGATGGCACTGTGATTATTTCCAAGTCCTACAGGCTTTCTGTTGATGCCTGGTCAGCACAATTTAATGTATTGAACATGACAGCACAGGAACATGTTGCATTATTTGACTGTTATCTTTCTGTCAAGAGAACCGCAGGCTTATTCATGCCTTGCATATACGCTGCAGCTAACAAAATAACTGCCTTGGTGAAAAAAGATAATTATTGGCTCATTTGCTTGTTATTTTTAGAATAGCACTTTCCACTCCATGTTTTCCCATTGATTAATTTCCATTCTAATACACAGACACAGAACTCTTTTATTTCTGCCAGTGTGGTAAACACAGTTCCAGCTCCCATTAATAGAATTATTGTCTCCACTTTGCTTACTTGGAAACGGTGAGACAAATTACACCTGAACATTCCCACTGACACTAACGACACTGCATGGTTGAAATGAGGTTAAATGCTGCTATTAAAAATCCAGTTGCTGCTCTGATGCATCTTGTGGAATGTTAGCTTAAGATCAAATTAAGCTCTTGGTTATACTTCTGTATATTTGAGGTAATTCTACTGAAATCCTTTGTGTTACAGAAAAACCTGAGCTACAGCCATGTTGTAGGCTGGTGAATTGACATTTGACATCTGATTTGCCTCTCCCCTTTATTTAAGATTATTCAAGGGTAATCCAAGAGGTACTGACCTAACCTGGTTGGCAGTTCAGTGTTTAAAGGAATGGAAATGAGTGGAGGAAAAGCCATAGTTTGCTGTAATGCTTTCTATTCTTCTAAATATACTAGAAAATGATCTTGTAAAGTGAAGTGAAATGAAAAAACTGCAGCAAAACCGAGGTACCAAGAGCAATAACCCTACTTGTGTTCAACTACAGGTGAAATCATTCATGACATTATTATAGGAAGTAATGTGTGTGATGGCCTGGCTGTCCTTGCAATGGATCAAGAGCTTATAATGTTAGTCAAAGAGCAAACCAAATAGTCTCTTTAGCCAAGAAATTTTCTGTTACGCTTGATCATTATGGTGTACATACTATATACTATTCATGTTTTGACTATATCAGACAAAGAGAGATCAAGAGTGGAAAGGACAATCATATCAAGGCATCATGCTAAATATGTGAGGCAACAGACAGAGTGCACTGGTATCCTTATCTATGGCTAGGCTGTTTTACAAGCACCCTGTCTGAAGAGCTATTCACAGGATGAAAATATTAAGGCTTTGCAGATTTTCACGGGGAGTTCCTCTCTGGATGATGGGCAGCCTGGGAGGAAGGCGATGGTGCTTGAACATAAATTGGATTAATGGGCAGTGAAGACTGGCCTTTTTGGCACTGCAGAGACAGGAGCTGACAGCTTGAGAGCAGAAGAATTAAATTAAGACAAGTTTAAATTAAATAACTGCTTAAAGCAGCAGCAGAGGAGCTTGTTCATTCACAGATGCTGGTATATATGCTGTCTCTCTTTCTCTCTCTCAGATTTTTTGAGCTGCTGTACAGCTCAATAAGGCTGTACTGAGTGTACAGAGATGAATTGTTGTTTAAGGAAATGGTGCTGCTTTACGTTCTGGATACCTGACCACAGGTATAACTGTCTGGCTGCGAGGGGAAAGGATTAGTCCATGGCATTTTGGATGTGGGGCATGGAAAGGAAGCATTTCCCTGCACTCTGTCACTTTCTCCAACTATAGTCAATACAGTTTTTGTTACCTTGACTGCTTCTTTATCCAAACTAGTCACATCTCAGTAAGATTCCCCCCCCCTTACCCCTCCACTTATGTTAACTCTTCCCAACAATCTATCAAGAAAACTATTGTAATGAAGAGTTCAGACATTTTCCCATTTCATTTTGTTTCATGGTACTGCTGTGGATCACTTGGCCTCAGGGGCTACTGGTGGCTTGTAAACCACAAGACTTCCTCCAAGCACATTTTCCAGGGATCCATGCTCCACCAGAAAAGAACCAAAAAATGTCAAACCATTGAGAAGGCTCTTGCAACCATGTTACACCTACATTTCAGTACAAGTTCACCCAACTCTGCCATCTCTTGGCCATCCATCCTGCCCCTACTGCTGCAGGGTGTAAGCATTACCATGTTCACCTCTGCCACACACGGCAGTGTGGATGGAGAACTGAGGCTTTGGTAGAAAATGCATGGCAACACAGGAAGATTTGCAGAACAAAACTGTGCCCTGCTTCACCAAGTTTAAAAACAGTGACCATTTTTCTTTATCCAGCTCTTCAAGGCACTTCCCCAGGACAATTGCCACAGCTCCTGCTCTGCTCCCATGAATATGTGCTGACTTTGAGCACTGTTCATGGCAGTCTCCTCCAAACCCCAGGCAGTCTTGTATTTTAAGTAACCAGAATTATGCCTGGAATATGTGTAGACACACAGTGACTTTCATCAGCAAGAGGGTAGCTGTGGCAACACAGTCTGTAGGTCTGTACAAGTCACCATCTGGCAGCACACTGAAGAGGTTAGCCTGAACTGAGCTGATCTGAACTAGATTAACGCTAGGCTGGGTAAGTGTGCATGTCCTGAACTTCTCTGCTTTTCCAGTGAGCCAGAGCCCACTGTACTAACAAAGGAAAGCAATGGGGAACATCATAACTGTCTTTGAGTGTTGGTTCTCTTTACATTCTTCAGGTATAATCAGGGAGGTGGACTGCAGACTGATTGCATGAACAAAATCAGTACATTTCAATACAGCTACAAATTTCACCCAAAAAGAGACTCAGAAAGCCCTCCCTGAGCAGCGTGTGGGTGGTTGCCGCTGGTGTATGCATCGCGACTGCAGTTGAGCTGGGCTTCACTCGCTCTGCCTCAAATAGCGGTTAGTGGTAGGATGGAAAGGATTAGTCACACACATACAGACTGAACATTAGAGCTCCTAATTTGTCACGGCTCTTATTTCAGCCCCGGAGTGGAGCCATATAGCATGGAGGATTTGTTAAAGAGTTGTATACTCTAAAAAATTTCCCTAGAGCACACTGGAGATGTCCCACCTGAAAGCTGCTTTGGGTGCTCTGTGTGATTATTGGCAGAGGGAATAGGAGAATTTATATGGGAGTGCCAGGCAATCTAATTGGATCCTCAGTGAGCAATGTGATTGTTAGTCTTCTGCTCCCATGTTGTATATCAGACTTTAAATGGTTAATATCATGCTTGCTGGAATAAAAATTTTGCAGCAAAAAAACCCTCATGCTCTATCTAATCAGCCTCAATGAAAGTGCTTTCAGCAGTGACCCTCTTTCCAAACACAATGAAATTGCTCAGAGACCTTGTTATTTTCAAATGAACTCCTGTTGGTTTATTATTATTTTTAATCCAAACAATCCAAGTTTCTAGGGACAATGAGGAAGGCAGCATGAAATGCTTTCATAAATAAAAATGAAATTTATGAAATGTTTTCATAAATACACAAAAAATACTAATTAATGTATAAATGTTTTTGTCTTAAATGGTTTGGGATAAAAGATAATCCTCACACACATACAAACACACACAAAACAAACACAACAACAAAGAAAAAAAAATCATAAAAATCAATATTGCAGCTGTGCCCCTTCACCTCTCTTTGGGCAAGACACCCCTCAGCAGGAGGAAAAAAGTAAACTCTGGCCCAGCTCATGAAAAGTCACAAGATTGTGTGTATATCACTTTGGGCTAGCATTTCATTTGTATAAATGGATGTGCAACAAGAAGTTTCTGTTAAGAGGTGCTCACCTTATGTGACTGAGTGTGTAATCTCTAAGTGACTTAGTTACTCCTGCTTTTCCAACTAGCAGAAAGAATGAATAAATTTAAGTAGCAAATCACCTGACATACTCTAGATTATTGCTTTAGAATAAATGAACTGAGAGAATGAGCCCTGGCTGACCAACTCATATGTAAGCATCAGGTAAGACATGTCCACATTGGATGAACAGATAAACAACAACTCTGTTGTCCTCCACTAGCCTTTATCACATGGCCCCCTTCAGAAAACAGAAGGTAGCTCAGGCTTTTTTTTTTTTTTTTTTTTTTTTTAAGGGCTAAAATACCTCACTTTTAAGGGCTAAAATGCCTCCTGTATGTAGTGTAGGAGGAACACCTACAAGGACAGTTATCATAAGGTAACAGATTTACAGCTACCTTTGATCCTAAACTTGTTTGTGCGTTATAGCCCCAAATCTGGCTGGTCACACAGGGTATGTCTGTTTTTGGATTCAGTTGAGGTTTGGGGCATGGGTTTAATCCTTACTCTGAATCTGTCAGACAGTGGAATTTAAATATGGATTTCCTATGTATGAATTATTTTCTGGATATGAATTTCAAACTGCATTGCTGATTTTGGTGGACTGCCCATGTTGCAATGAGGAGAATTAATTTAATAAATTATGGCTATGAGCAATGCAGGTGCACAT
Source organism: Oxyura jamaicensis (assembly GCF_011077185.1). Lineage (NCBI taxonomy): Eukaryota > Metazoa > Chordata > Aves > Anseriformes > Anatidae > Oxyura > Oxyura jamaicensis. Next base: position 147,702,721 of record NC_048894.1, read on the forward strand.
TTAAGTAAGTCCTGCTGGACTCCCCTTACAGCAAATGGATAGCCAACTGATGTTCCCAGTAGAGTCTAGATTATGATTCTTCTAATCCTGGAGTATATATCTACCTATCAGACAAATCTCACCCAAGACCCATTGTCTGTATTGATTATATTTCCATTGAGTGTAATGGAAAACAGACAGACCACAGAGTGACACCAGCACTGGAGATGTGGCGTAAGATGAGCAGAACCTCATCTTAGCACCTCAATTAAGCAACAAAAGATTGGTGAAATGAATCTATCAAAGCATCTGAATTTACTGTATCTGCTGGAAGAACAAGTGGGCACAATTCAAATTCCAGATGAATCCACTATTTCTGGATATTTTTTTCAAGTACTGCCCTTTCAAAGATATGGCAGTATGTCTTAGGGATATTTTTTCCTTCCTGCAAGTGGGTGACGTATTTCAGAAATTAGCACAAGCAATTTGAGGATGTTTATTACTTTATGAGCCCTGCTCTGTTGTATCTTATTGTAAATACTGTGGTGCACCTCCCATTTCTCATACATTCATATCCTTTAGTACATATATCAACAAAGACTGTTCACTAGAAATCTGAATGAGAACTGGAAGCATTAGCAGCAGAAGTTGAGAGTGTTTGGTATGGGGCAGAGTATAGAATTTTTTGAACTGTTTCTTAAGGAGTCTGATTACGAGGTCCTGGTAAACACAGAGAAGTTGAGATAAGCTGTTGACACTAAAGCATAATTTCTAGAAAACAACAGTGTTCAATTAACAAGGTCCTGAGAAGCCACCCTGCAACACCATGAATATATCTCCCATCTTGACAGTAAAGCACCACTACAATTTTCAAGGAAGTGTTCTATAAAATGATGCAAAGGAGTGTTTAGAAATGTTAGAGTTTTGCTAGAGTTATAGCTGCAAATGAGAAAATAAATTTCCTTCCTTCCTTCCTTCCTTCCTTCCTTCCTTCCTTCCTTCCTTCCTTCCTTCCTTCCTTCCTTCCTTCCTTCCTTCCTTCCTTCCTTCTCTCTTTCCTTCTTTCTTTCCTTCTTTCCTTCTTATCTCTTTCCTTCTTTTTCTTTCTCTCTCTATCTCTCTCTCCCTCTCTTTCTCTTTCTCTCTCTTTCTTTTCAAAGGAACAAAAGAAGGTTTGCCTGACCTTCTGAAAGTCATTGATCCTCTACAAAATTCTTACATTCATAATGACATTTTGCCCTAAGGACATGAATGTACCACAGGGACTCCTTTGAACTGTTTCAGGGACAGTCTGCGATGAAGAGTTATTTTTTCCAGCTGGAGTTCTTTAAAATACAGATGACTAGGCAAAAGAAACCCCCTGTTAAAAACTGTCCCAGAACTTATATTTCAGTATGATCTGTGACTAAATTGTGGTGTCAGTAGACCATAAAACCTCTACTTAATTGAAAAGGAGAATGCTGGAGTTTGATTAAAGTAACTGCACAGATCTGGTTAATGAGTGAGCAGCTGCAAATGACAGTCCAATAAAAACAGCAGCAGTTCAAAAAGTAGCATTTCTAAAGACTTGCTGCCCAAGTAAGTGCTTCTGCTAAACAGGTTATTTATATTATCCAACATACTGCTATCTGCTGTGAGATACAAGGAATATCCCCTAAGTCATCTGCTGATGGTATAGCAGCCACACGTTTTAAAATAGTCCTGTTTCTTTTTCTTTTTATTTTATTATTATTATTTTTTATTTTGTTGTTTTGTTTTCCTTTTTTTTTTTTTTTTTTTTTTTTTGTTTTCCTTGTTGTTGAAACTGAGGTTACATAACCTGCTTTTTGGTGAGATTTTATAACTTCTAGACTCCAATTTGTTCAGCACAGAATCAAAATGCCTTCCTGGGAGACACTGTTAAATATGTAGGAAATATAAGGAGATATTGCCTGTTGGAAATGGGGAGTACTTACTCTTGACAGCCACAACAGACTTCTCTATCCAACCTGCAACTGTTTCCAGTCTTCCTAGATATCTTCAGCATTAAGGGACAACTCCTAAATCCAAATTCAAAGGGTCTGAACACAGACTCTATAAATGTAATGGAGACAACCATAGGGATACATTTTTCAGTATTATAGCTACAAAAAATATGTGCAAAGAGTGAAATAGATACGGTTGAAAAGGTTCTTGGTAGAGCACATCAGTAAAATTAGAAATGTTCTGTAGGAAGGTGCTGATCTAGCTACACTTTTCAGAGAAGAAGTGGTTTGCCTGAAAACCTAAAATAGGTAGGAACTATTTCACAGGTTTTCTCATACTAATTTACTAATATCATTTTAATATATAACTAAAAACCTAAATGTATTATTCATTAATTTTCTTTAACAGAATAGTATACTGATGTAGGCCATTCTATGATTCTATGACATGGTCATTCTCCTACAGAATGAAATATCATATGCCCATTTTATGATAAAATCTGAACTGATGCCTTTCTGAAAAAAAAACTTCTGAAATGCTGGCATTCTGATTGAAATTGTTCATGTTACTCTACAATGTAATACCAAAGAGGAAGATCAGAGCTATGGAAGAGTCACAAAAATGATGCAGAACCTCACTTAGAAGTTCAATACATTGATTTGCTTCATGTTGTTTTGGGAAATTTCTTCCACAGCTGCAGCCTCAGTATGAATGTGTAATCATGTGCAGTTATGAGAATCAAGGTCTTTTGCACAAAGATTAAGATTCATGACCTGTATAGGTTATTTTTTTCTCGAAAGCAGAGTTTTTAAGCTACAGCTTTTGTTCAGCAGATTTAGAGCAAATGATAACAGTGGGAGTTCTCTATGATCTGTTTATAGACCAGATCAATGCCTTATCAAGGTGATAAGTTTTTGCACACAATAAATCACTACTTCCTAGACAAATTAATCTTAACACACTCAAGAAAGGATGCCATTCTGACTGTGGATGATGCACAGGTACTAATTTAAGACACAGAAAGGGATAGTCTGTAAGAGTGATCACAATACAATCAGATTTATCACCGGGTAGAGAGAGACGAAGCCATATACAGTACATTCAATTTCAGGAATCAGAACTGTATAAGATGAGGCAATTAGTCAAACAAACAAAAATAAATAAATAAATAAATAAAAGTCTATGAAGAAAAGAACCCCCAAGCAGTCTGACGTCTGTTAAGACATACTTTTAGAAGCCCAGGTAAACTCTCTGGCACAAATCAAAAAGAAAACAAAACAGTCTGATAAAAGTGCTGAATAACTTCTTAGGAAATATAAGAAGGGTCTGCCTTTGAAAAGGTTGGCATTGAAAAATGGTAAATCTAACCAAATGAACAGAAAAGACTAACCATGGCAGGTCAAAAGCAATAGGAAATCAAAGGAGCTAAAAAACTGAATGTGAAGAGCACCTTGCAAATGATGCTTAAACTGAGAGCAAAATTGTTTTTAAATATAAGAAAGAACATATACTAGGAAATAAGTGAGCTCTCTCAAGGACCAAGTTGTCAAAAGGGCATTGAGAGGTCATAAGGCTAGGGTAGAGAACCTTGATAAACTGTGTTTTGGTCTCATCTGTGAAAGATCACAGAATCATAGAATGGCCTGGGTTGAAAAGGACCTTAAAGATCATCTAGTTTCAACACCTCTGTTATTGGCAGGGTTTCCATCAAGATCAGGCTGCCCAGAGCCACGTCCAGCCTGTCCTTGAATGCCTTCAGGCATCCACAACTTCTGTGGGCAACCTGTTCCTGTGCCCTCTGAGTGAAAAAACTTTCTCCTAATATCTAACCTAAATCTCCCGTCTTAGTTTAAAACCATTCCCCCTTTTCCTATCAGTATCAATACATGTAAACAGGCGTTCACCCTCCTGTTTATATGCTCCTTTCAAAGTACTGGAGATGCAGAGGAATTTCCTGCACTCAAGGTATTCTTCATAGCAGATCAGTCAGTGGATATACCCTTATTTTAGGAAGATGCAGGAAGTATTAGACCAAACAGAAATGCTAATCTTTTTGGCGTTACTCTTGTTCACAAGGAAGACTTCTATTTTTGATAAGATGATTGAGTCAGAAGGAAAGCAAAATGAAGATCATGAAGTGCACAGCCTGTTTGGGAGGTGTCTGCAGGGCTTCTGTAATATGAAATCCTGCCTCACCAGCCTGCTGCTGCTCTCGTGAGGGTTTCAGCAGGCACATGAATGAAGGGGATCCAGTGGACGCAAGAAAAGTGGGTTTTCAGAAGGCCTTCAACAAGATTCTGAAGCAAAAATTTATTAGGATTGTGAAGTTGTAACGAGTTTGGAAGGAATGTTGTGTAAATGTAAGGTAATGCATCCAGAGAAAAATAATATAAACCAGGTTTGCATAGTGTTGAACTCAAATTTAAAAATCATGCATGCAGAAGAAAAGAATACAGAACTGCTAATTCTGTAACACTAGAGACAGGGAGCATTTGCAGAAAATAGTAGATTTACTTAAATCAGGTAGAAAACCTACAACTTCTGTGACTTGCTGTCAGGGGAAGTTTTGGAGGGGAGCTGTACCAGTATATTCAAAAAAGGAAATTCATGGACCACATGTCCTAAACAAATACTAATGGCAAGAGATGGAGATAAACCCCTAAAATGCCAGTGCGACCATTGTAAGTACTGACAGAGAACATGGTGAGAGGCCAGGCTTTTGTTTTCTCCTCAAACAATACTTGTTCCTGACACTGTCAGAGACAGATCAGGTATTGATTTATGCACATATTATCACCATTATTTTGCATTCATTGTACTCCTATTTCCAGGATTTTAAGGACTTTCTAACACCAGAAAGAAGGACAGTTCATAAGGTAAGAAGGTGGATAAGGGAAAAGAGATGCTAAATGCTCTTTAGGTGTCAGCGGGAAAACGTTGAACTACAAAAATGCAAAATGTCAACGAGTGCATTAAATATACTCATTTAATTACACATTGTCTCTAAAATGTATCCACTAAGGCCCTACTTGATGGACAGAAAATCTGTTATGTGATGTCTCTTCATGTTCTCTCTCTCTTTTTTATCTGTGAGTTAAGTTATGTAATTACTGACCACTTCAAAAGCTAAGCTTTCTGAATAATTCATACAACACAGCAACAAGAGGCAAGGTTAGGGGAGCCTGTGGATATCTCTACATATCAAAACATGGGTGTAGAATTCTGAAAAATAAAAGGATGGCATTATATCTCAGCAAACACCAGGGGAAGATAAAAAACACAGCTGGAGAAGAAAAAAAAAAAAAAAAAAGAGAGGAAAAAAAAGCCATGGAAAAGAGGCATTGCCCAGAATTCATTGTTCTCTTAAGGATTTGATGCCACAGTGATTGCTAAAAAACTAACAAGAACAATTATTTTCAACTAGTCTCACATAATTTTTAATTGGTTGACATGGCTAAATCCTTGACAGAATAATGAATTAAAGCCAAAAGCAATCTTTAGCTGTCAGTTTGATTCTGCACCCTTAACAGCCAAGTGATCCTATTGCCACAGTTTTAGAAATACATCAGAAATTGTGCTCAAAGTAAAAGCTTCAGCTTCCGCCCCCCAAATTTAAAGTGTTGGTAAATGCTAGGTATGTTCAACTGCTGCAGAGCTGGTGCTTTTTCTATCAAAATGCGAGGTGCTTAGTAACAATTGAATATTCTGGACACAGGACTGTGAAATGGGAAACTCATTTAATTCTTTGCTTCCATATCAAATTATTCCAGTCTTAAAAGTGACTCAGAACCTTGACTTGGCTTCTGCTGCAACCAACGACACAATCTCACATTGGTATAAAATACGGATCTTAACTATTTTGTATACATAACATGGAAGTAAAATATGCCACAACAAATTACTCAAAAAGAGTAATCACCAAATACTTAAACAGCATTTTTACATTTAAGAAATTATAATATTAAGGACTGCCTTAAGCAGTATTGTTCTTTCTTCTTAGGTTTATATTACCACTTGAGAATTACACCATTAGTATGTAGTGAACGGCTTGAGGAAAAATTAAGAGAACTGAGCTGTTTTAAAGCTGCTGTGCACATGCAATACTGGATTGATTTACCTTAAATTTTTTGGAGCATTCATCGACCCAACAGTCTAATGGTCCTACAAAGTAGATACCCAGATATCATACCTAAATGTACGGGAGGGACTTCCTCCTGATTTGTCCTCAAGATGCATATGTTTATGTCATTCAATACTGAGCAACCAGAATGGAGCCACAGATATTTTTAAATAACTGCATTTTAACTAATGCATCAACTCATGTGGTTGATCATCCGAATCACTGTGGACATGTCACCTTCTGCACCATCCGCTTCCTGTCAATGTCCACTGAAGGACAAGGTCCCTGTCCTCACACTCAAGCCTCCTGCTGGACCATGCCTTACAATATGAAAGATCGATTTTTCTTCCTCTGACACAGCCCACTGATCCATCAATTTACAGCTGAGAAAGGGGAAAAAAAAAAAAAAAAGTTAATCTGCTTTTGTCATGGGACTGATCAGATGCAAAGCTAAATGGAAAATGAAGCTCTCATCCTCTGGCTCTGGAATCTCTTCAGACATATTGCAGGCAAACAAAGAAGACATGCTGACTGTTATTTCTTCGTTAGAAGTCTTCCATGATGCTCAGAAACCTTGTGTGAGGAAGACTAGGTAAAAACACCTGGACTAAGGGGCCACTACAGCTTTTATTTATTTATTTATTTATTTATTTATTTATCTATTTATTTATTTATTTATTTTGGTCCCACTTTCTGGGTAAAACAGGGATTTGACTGTGGTGACCACATGCTAGTGTGATAGTTATCAATGATGGCACTTAAGAATTCTGTATTTGATCAAAATTTTCTTGCTTTAAAGAGAGAGGAGGAAACAAGCACGAGACAGAAGCATGAGCTCAAAGCATGTTTGGGGACCCTGGATATTTCTCAACCTGAGAAACACATGCTAGAAATACTGGCTGTGAAGAGCTAGCTCATCAGATCTCAGCTCAGATTCTGACCATTCTTCCCTTACATCTCTTTAAAGGCATTGTTTAGAGCTTCTCCAGGAAAAGACAATTTCTTTTTTAACATGAAAAGTCCTGGATGAAATTCAGGCTGATGGGTCTTATACTCATGTCATTAGAAAGCTTATTACAGAATTCAGCTATGATGTTAGCCTAAAATTGCTTTCCTTCTTGTCACTAGAGAGCAAAAGATGAATCCCATGACAGTCTTAGAGATGAAGAAAATGTATTCCAGTATTCCTACAGGTCTGACATAAACTCTGGTCAGGTCTATCATAAATACTCTGAAGTGAGGGTTGCTTACATGCTATTGTGAGATTTCCACAAAGGTAAATGGAAAAACAAAGCAGTGTTATTGAGAGGTTTGTTTCATTTTCATGCTCTGCTAAAACATGGACCCCCAGGTACAAATCTTCATTGATTTTAATTAGGTTTTATAGGTAACAGTCAGCTGAGCAATCACATCAGTACTGAATACCTGAGCAGTATGTTATATTGCAGTCATAGTTCAGATTTATCAGTGTCTATGTGCAAAATATTAGCCTGGGGCAATAATGTCAGACTGTAATGGGAAACATCCAAGGAAAATAAAAGCTCTTTTCTGTCATGTCTTTTACCTGTCATTCATAGGAAAAAGCCAGATTTCCCTCTGCTTCCAGTCATTACAGTGAATCTTTTGCCACATCCTTGGCAGGCTCTTTTAGTCCTTTCAGAAACAAAATAAGCAATAAAGCAGCTATTGCTGCAGTTCCCCCCCCCCCCCCCCCCCCCCCCCCGGCAGATTTCAGATTTTTTTGATGGTTTGAAGAGTCTTTCCCCCTGCAGATTCCCCTGGCCCTTTGTTTGATATTTCTTTTTTTTTTTTTTTTTTTTTTTTTTTTTTCCTCCCTACATTGAACATAAAGGAGGAAGTGCTTTATTTTCCTTTCTTGCTGTTCTCTTTCCTGCTTTGTTTGAGCTGAAGCATAATTTTTCTTTGCGGCAAGTGGGCTGTGGCAGGACCACATAGCCAGGTCACTCCATGTGGAGCTGACCCCATGCAGGGGTTGGTAGTTGGTAGAAAGAAGCTAAAAGATAAGTTCATGTTTCTGTAATTGCCATCACCATAACCTTGTCCTGACTGCCCAGAGCCATTGCTGCTGTAGCTGGAGTCTGGCCTTTTGCAGGTGCTATTGCCAGAAAGGTGACAGTGCCAAGGGGACAGTGGGAGAGGAAAAGCAACTTGTTCATCTGCCACCCACAGGCGACATTATTTGGCTGAAGACAGGAGTTTTACCTCAGCATACTCTCTCTGGAACTATTCTCCAGGATGTTCTCTTCCTCCATCTTTTCTCTTTTACTTTTCCCTGTTTTGGGAGCTCCAGAGACACTGCATGCTGAGTGCCAAACTGGCTGTGACAGTGCCCAAGGAAATTGAGGCAAAGATCAGGAGTGACCATCCTGCACAGCTCGAACCATCTCTCAGACCCCCTAAAGAGCTCAGCACAGCACCTGCTAACATTTCTTATCTCCTCTGACATCTTCCCTTTCCAGAGAAAAAGACAGTTCTTACATGCAGGCTCATCTCTGCTGTATCTGAAAGCAGGAAAAAATAACCCTCCTGAAAGCCCTGCCTGTATTCAGGTAGAGCAGGGTGAGTGCTGGTAAGCCAGCCTGTGGAGCTGCATGAGAGACACTTCTGTGGGAAGTGGTGTCTTCTCTACAGACTGTCATTTAGGACTATTTGCTCTTTATAGAGGAGCATCTACAGCACGTTTCATAGCTCTACAGATTATAATTAGCAGCAGCACCAGCTTACCACAAATCTCCCTCTCCCTCTCCCTCTCCCTCTCCCTCTCCCTCTCCCTCTCC
>NC_048894.1:147711592-147725723 GCF_011077185.1 Oxyura jamaicensis
CTCTCCCTCTCCCTCTCCCTCTCCCTCTCCCTCTCCCTCTCCCTCTCTTCCCTTCTTCCCTTTCCTTTTCCTTTTCCTAGCTTTTTATTTTTTTTTTTCTAAAATCTTCTAGTTATTAGATTTCTTCAGTGATGTTATTCAGATGTTTCCTTACACCTGATAGACATTTAGACCTCTAGAGATGTGTCTCTGAGAAATATACAAGCCTCTGAAATTTTCAGGACAGTTATAGAAAAATTGATGCATTTGACACTACTACTGTCAAGATTTCTTGAAGTCAGTGTAGCTGTATAAATCCCATACCATGAAATTAGTGTTAATATTCTCAGTGGATAAGAACTTTCTATAAAATATCACTAATCAAAAGTATAATATACTTGCCTTTGTGATCAGAAAGTATAGTAAACTTCATCAGCAAGTCTCATCATGTTTAACTTCCCCCCCCCCATTTAAATATAAATATTAAATAAATAATTATTTTTCAGACAGATATTCTTAAAAATGGTCATACCAAGGGGCTTCTTTTATTTCATTTGGATCAAAATCTGGAGGAAATTAGGTGGCTGATAGTAAGTTCAAGTTACAGTCTTCAGCCCTCAGAGACATTTGTCCACCTTCACCTTGTATCATGAAGATACAGAATCACAGAATTATAGAATGATCTGAGTTGGAAGGGACCTTAAAAATCATCCAGTTCCAACCCCCATTTTTAGTGTTATGTTTCCAATCTTACTGTCAGTGGGAACGTCACTGAACTGATATGGCTCCTCAAATATGAAGGACAGTGGCTTAGCAACTACAACGGCCAGTTCCCTCAGGACCTGTGAATGCATCTCATCAGGTCCCATGGACTTGTGTACCTTTAGGTTCCTTAGCTGGTCTCGAACTTGATATTCTCTTACAGAGGGTAGTTCATCATTCTTCCAAGATCATGTTACTTCTGCAATGTATTTGAACAGCTTGCATGCCTTGGTTGATCATATTCTTCTCAGGTACTAAGGCACTCAAGACTTCATGGCACTGACTGCTCCCATCACCTTCGTTTTCCACAGTGGATTTTGTTTGATATCACTTCTTCTTCACTATATTGTGTGTTTATTTTCCCAGTGACTCATACTTTAGACTGCACGTAAAATATCTTCCCACACTGCATATATGGGCTGTCAAAAGCTATCATTTGTGTCTCTGCTTGAACATGCAGCATAGCTTTTGATGGCCTTTAATTTTAAAGGTCTGCGTGAAGTTTTGTGACAACTGAAATATAAACATATGTTTAATGTTGTTTTCCTGGTCGGTTAAGTCTTGCTTCTGTGTCCTGATGGAACCTTTTCCTGGTCTTGAGCCAGAAGCCTATCTCCAGGGAAGAAATAATAATCCAAATTAGAGTTCACTCCTACAGAAATTCACTGCATTTTCAGTTGTTCAGCAAATTTACATCAGTCATTAATTATCATAGGCTAAATTCAAACATATTTTGGAAAGGCCTGGGTTAATTTTTTTTTTTTTTTTTTTTTTTGATTAAAGGATTAAAGTTCCCTTCGTTTCACACAGTTCCTACCTCCATTTCAGTTAGTGACACTCACACACTGCGACTGAAGTACATTTAACATGAGCCTCTCCTGATCACCTCTTTTAAACCTTGGCTTAGAAGAGGGATCCCTAAAAAGAGAAAATTATTACCATAGAAAGAAATATATTCTCATCACTGAGTAGCTACATAATACAATGTTAGTCAAGTACACATAAATCAAAAGAGGTTGTGACAGCAAAGGTTTCTGCAGTTCCTTCCCAGGAGCTTGGTAGGTGTACCATATTTCTGTTTATAGTTGTGGCCTACGAATCAACCGAGCTATCCTGCATTATGGCAGGAAACACCAAAATGTGCTAAGAATAATCTTATTTCTTGCCCCCCTGGTTTTAGCAGCAGTTGCATCATTCATGTCTTGAGCCAGCCCTGGCAGCTGCATCCTCTTGTGGTGGGTACCAGTGTGCTCAGAGCTTGTTTCCCAGACTTTGTGTTTTTGTCATCCCCACTGACTGCCATTGGCTATGTCAGCCTTACCATTACTTGTGTACCAGGGACTGTTGCCTTTTCTAGTGCTTTACAGTCACTCACCTAATACCAGCACTCCCACATAAGCTAACCAAAGCTTCAGAGTTTGTTGCTAGTCACACAGCTTCATGGGACTGGATGCATTCAGCCGTGGGCAAAATAATGGGAGACAATTTCATTAAAGTTTGCTTCTCTTTTCATCATTCCTTCACAAACCAAAATGGAGATTTAATGATTCTTTACATGAACAGCCATGTGAGGTCCTGAATTATATCAGCAGGCTAAGAAATGGATCTGAGAAATAATTATATTTCAACAGATGGCTTCTGACGTATAACCATTGATAGATGTAACGAGCTGTTTTTGTGCAATTCCTGGTTATCTGGCTAGTCCTAGCTGTTTATGTGTATCAAGCATTTCCCAGATGCCTGTAACTACTATGACTCAAAAGGCAGAGAAAAATAAAAATGTCTAAGAGCATAGCCACTCCAGACACTAATGGGTCTATGAGAGCCTTTGGCAGGCACATCTATCCAGCACTGAGAACACCAAAAACGAGCATGGATGACAAGAATGGATTTAGCTGCCAGCTACATTTTACAAGGCCATTCATTCCTACAAACACCTAAGACTTGTAACATGGTTTCCAGCTGTGCAAAGTAATTAATTATAATAGAACACAAATAATAATCTGTCACTCCTTACTCACAGTAATTTTCACTTTCTAAAACCCATGAGTGCCCAGTTTGTGTGGTTGCTGCAAATGAAGTTAATATCCAACAGCGAGACTTAGATGAACAAACAAAACAAACAAGCAAGCAGTTTAATTGAAGGGGTGGTAGATGTTGATGTGTCATGCAGAATCAGAATTTCAGGACAGCCCAGGCCCAGCCTGCTAACAGAAATATTCAGGTGCCTCTGCACAGACTGCTTTGCAGAGAGGGATGGGACAAGGGAGCCCAGTCAGATGATGAGTGCTCCTTGGTGTTGCAAGGAGCAATAGGAAAAGATACTTGAGCCTTCGGTACTTCAGGCAAAAAGACTTCTCTGAGTCCCTGGCACTGAGTGAGTAGTTTTAGAGGTGCCCTCTAGTAGCTGATGCTGGCAAAAGAGGAGATTACTGCAAGGGAAGGACAGGTCCCTTTGCAGTTGCAGAGTCACCAGATCATGAAGGGCTCACCTCTGCCAGACACAGTCACTGGTTTTTGGTGATTTTCTAACCAGTTCCTTCTTAATAGCAGCAGGATCAGGAAACCCACAGCCTCACATTAGTGCTAAGAGAGGGAAAATAAAAACCCACAAAAATCTCATCCCCTCTAAATCTGCAGGAGATATTTGTGAAAGTAAAGTGAATGTGACACAAAAGACAACTTAAAGCCAAGAAAAGACAACTAAAGGCAAGATTTATGATAGCACCAAGAGGGGTCATAGAGTTACAAGCCTCAGGCATTATGGTTTTGTGTAAAGAATATGGATCTGCCTGAGGAATATCATGAAAGTACAATAAAGCAAAGAAAAGTAAGAGAAACAAGCACCAAATTGCTCATCAAATATTATAGTCCAGATCTGTGTTCACTTCACCATGGCTGAGCAACTCAGCATCTCACAGCAGGCTTATTGCCATGTTTCCTACAGAAGGGAGCTGCTGTAAATCTTCTGATTTCCGAAATCTATTTTTGCTCTGTTTTGTTTTAACAAACAGAAGAAGATTATATGTTTCACTGAGCCAAGAAGCAGACTTTCACATTCTGATGAGGTCCCTATGGCCTCAGCTCTTCCTTTCACACTGACATCTTATACAGCAGTCTCTGGGAGCCCTGCTGTGAATCTACAAACTCTTCTCTTTGGGTACTTCCCTGTGTAATTTTTGTTATTATAAGTTTAGAATAACTGAACTCAAACACCTATTCCCTCAGTCAGTGGTGCCTCTCCCTTGAACATACACCTGCTGTTGCAGAAAGTGTAATCCTTAGGGGTTGAACCAAACCTAGGAGCACAACTGAATTATAAAATCAATCCATCTGTAAAGAAAATGTGACCAAAGTGAAAGGGGTCATTTTGAATGACACAGTGATTAGAGGTTTATCCAGAAAGAAAGCAAGGTCACATGGGAAATAATCTACAGAAGAATGATAGTATAACAGATATCAGCTAAACTTTTGGGAAAGTTGAATATAAAACCTAGGACTGATATTTTGTTTTCTCTGTAAACAAGCTTTTACTGAGACTGTAATTTTACAAAGTAACTCCTCTTATTGCATGTTGCCTTCACTGGAGGTTGTCCCATGCAACTTCCCATAAAGTGCCATCAGGAGCTTACCTGGTATCCCTTCTTTAATGCCCATCATGTCTTCAGATTAAAACTTGAAGGTCCTTTTGACAAGAACCTTTGGAAATGAATGCATATGCCCTTAGGGCTAATTTTCAGTTCCAAACCATAAAATGGATCACTTCTGTTGACCATGTCTTCTAGGGGTACATAACACTTTGCAGTGTGCAGAGGGATGGAGACCACCATTCTCATATCTCTCAACCATGGAGTATTTTGTTTCTCTCTAGTGTACTTCCTACTTTCTCAGTTTTAGCATCACAAGTGAATGTGATCCAAAGGTTTGCCTCCAAATTCTTTTTTTTTAATGAAACATACCCAGCTGCAGTTTTACAGTTTTATTAAGGAATTCTCTTGTCCCTGTTCTGCATTTGACTTCTGGTTGGGGTATGAACCTCATTTGCTTACTTTGTTACAGTTATTTGGAATGAATCCAATCAACAGACCCTCCATGCCCTTGTATTTTTTTTTAACGTCAGAAAGGCTAAACAGTTAGTCACGTCCTTCACTCATGCCAATGCACATTATATCCAGTGCATTTTTTTCTTCTTTCTACTCAGCTAGCATACCAATATGAATATGTGTTGCTTTTAAATATATATTTATATTCCTAGTACTTTACGGATTAATTATCTCTTTAACTTTGCTTCAGATATCAAATTCCTCTTCCAAATTCACATCGAGGTATCTGGAAGATGTGAATGTCATAATGTAGTAATAGCACAAATGCTGTGGAGCACATGTAGCACTGTGCTACTCACACCATTTTTGGGTTCCCGTCTCATGATTCTTAACAAAGGTTAAATCAATTTCTGTACCTTCAGGACAAGTTATGTCTTCTGATTCTACTCAGCACATTATTCCTAGCTTCTAGAATCCTGATACTAGAAAAAGGTTATTGCTTTTTCTTTGATATCATAGAAAAAAATCTGTACATACAGAAAATAGGGATTTGTACTTAAATACTGAGCTTCTCTACATATTGTCAGAGTGGTGACCACTGGATGGAAGCTTGAAGAGCTGATTCATTCCCAGTTGTCTTTCTATGACAGCTGAGATGCAGGCAAAGCAACCCAAAGCAATGTCCCTTATTCACAGCACATTCATTACCTCCAAGGAAGAGAACAAGTTCTGCAGATCTTTAAGCACTACCACCATGCAAAAACAAACCTGGCTGGGTGTTCCTACTGCACACATTCTCTTTCTTTAAAGCCAGACTTGGTACACATCTAGGTATTATTGTGCCAAATAAATCAATATGATGATGCTTGCTAGAAATTCCAGCTTTCACATAGCTGTGAACCCTGGTAACAGTTCTAGTGTCCATGGAAATGTTTCTGCATTACCCAAGTCTGTTTTAGAGAAAGATGTCTAGTTTGAGGGGTCTGTGCATATAAGATCTCTGCAAGAGCCCTCTGCTCTATTCCGTGAATATTCACTACATTTTCTGCACTTCAAGCATCCATAGCCATCAAAGACTCGGTATAACAAACACGAAAACATCATTTTAGTACATTTATATTCTCATTGACAGTGGAGAAACCTGGGGAAAAATCTCTCCATTGTCCTGGCTTCTTGTCTTCTTTCTTCCAGATCGTGCCAAGACATTTTTGCCTGTCTCCCTATAGAAGTCAATTTGAGAAACAGAGTTCAAAAGAGGGTAGTGCAAGCAGTTCATTTTTAGGTACTGCAGTTGATCCTTAATGGTTGTGGCTGCAGGTTGCTCAGTTCCCAGACTGTGATTGTCCCAGTAGAGCCCTGTCAGGCCATATCATATGAGAGGGTGATAGGAGACTTTGGAGTGTATGGCATTGATCTGAGCCCTAGCATACAGGAGGAAGATTTCTTACAGACTGAGCATTCACTGACATATCAGGTTCTAGTCCACTGTATAAAACCTCAATGATGCTTAAAGAGATGATATTTCCTTGGCTTTTGCAGCAGACTCTTACAGACACCCAGATTACTACTTAGCCATATAAAATTATGTAGTTCTGTTTTGTAGCTCAAGCCACTCACTTATACACAAATATAGCTTATTTTATTCTGCATTCCCCAGTACCAAGCCAGAATGGGATGATATCTGTTTCTCTGCAACGATAGAGAATAACTCTTCCCTCTCTTCCAACATCAATTTAACCTGGCCAGCACCTGGAGCTTTGGCACAGTTAACTTAAAAAAGCATCTCATAAAGCACACCAATATGGAGAGAACGTATTTCACTATGCGTTATTATTAGCCTGGATCATACTTTTGTGACTCATGAAGGAAAATAGAAACACAGCTGGCTAAACATTGCCCTTTAAATGTCAGGACAGTGTGTGTGCATATGTGTGTGTGTATATTTATCAAGATTTAAATTTTAATTCTCTGATGTTTTCTTCACACTGTGGATTTCAGATGAGGGCATTTATAATATAACCAACTCATAGTTACTTGTCAGAAATTATTCCAAAAACAACTAGTTGGGTATGTAAATGGTTCTCTGAAGTATTCTTCCAGGTTTCACTGTTTGTTTACCTCACATCTAAAACCATCTAGACATTTTACTTAGGGAATTTTAGGGTCTGAGCTATCTCCTTGGGATTACCCTTGAATTTTTGTGTTGATAAAAATATCCTGCTTGCCTGAGTACCTAATATCAACCTTTTGCCAGCTTCCCCATCAGCTTCAGAAATATAGATTCATAAATGTAGGTTGTGTGACCGTTTACTTTAGAGCTTTCATAAGCTTCATAAGCTTTCATAAGGTTTTGAAAGATTCTGTCTTGCTATTCAACTGACCTTACATGATACTCTTTGGAGACTTGATGCTCTCAGTGAGACTAGTGAGATTTCTTGCGCAATGGTATTTTTAGGTCTGGAGTATGGGTGAAAAACAAATATTGCAGATGGGTATATTTTGCAGCATCACCAGACCAAGGATTTCAGAGCATCACGGATTCTACAGTCCCCACCAGTAATCATTACTAGCTGGTGAGACTGTCAGACCAGCAGCTGACTTTTTCATAGTTTTCCATGGAGGAAAAAAAATCCATTATCTTGTGCCAAAGAGAATTATTTTCCTTAAGGTTGAGAACTTGACATCACTACTGGGAAAATGCCTTTTTGACAGTTAAGCTGATTCTTTAGCAGCTTGAAAAAACTTGTTGAGATCTCTCACAGATCAAGGGGAAATACTCAGGTATGTATCTGATGACAAAAATGTGCAATTGCTTCTATATACCACCAAATAATTTTTTGCTACAATTATAGAGGAAATTCACAGAATGAGTTATTTTTAGGTTGGAAGGGGCCTCTTGGGATCACCTAGTCCAAGCCCCTGCTCAACCAAAGTCATCCAGAAAAGGTTGCCCATGTTGT
Source organism: Oxyura jamaicensis (assembly GCF_011077185.1). Lineage (NCBI taxonomy): Eukaryota > Metazoa > Chordata > Aves > Anseriformes > Anatidae > Oxyura > Oxyura jamaicensis. The sequence continues at coordinate 147,719,337 of NC_048894.1, forward strand.
CAGGTTTTAAATATTATATTTCTTCAGATGAAGACTGCACAACTAATGAAGAACTAAAACTAGAAGGAAATAGGACCAGGATCTAACTCTTTCCTCTTCTATCACAGCACAGAAAGGAGAGAAGTTTTCCTCTGTGGATTTGTCTAGATTAACTGATTTTCTTTGTTTTCTGACTTACATACTGCTATTTATGAAAGTTATATATTTCAGCAGTGGGAAAAGCTGTTTCGTGCATACAAATATGTGTGGATATTTAAACTTGTCAAGTGTTTCAGATTCCTGTGGGATGAAAGGTGCTATATAAATGTAAAATACTCAGTTATTATTTATTATTATTCTGTGCATGGAAAGCACTCCTGGGATGTTATGTTTGTTGTAGTTGTTATGATGGTGTTATGTGACTTGGCATTGCATCTTACCACAGCACAGAAAGATTTATTTCTGATGAAATTAGGTTAACACCCATCCTTCAGTTTTCCACTCATGCAGTATTTTACAATAAGTTTATCTAACCCTCTTCTTTCCCGTCCTTATTTCATAAGGCATTTGGAACTGTATTCTCAGAGAAATTCATTTGTCTTCTCTGTTTTCTCTTGGTTCTGCTCAGTGTCATGCTGAAAAAAATGGCTAGTAATTCAAAATATTAGAAATCTATTGGATTTTGCTTGGGGATCCACGCTGATGCACTGGCTTCTTGCAAAAGAAAGCAATAAGGATTTGCAATGAAACAACACACTTTTTTACCTGGGAAAGAGCAAACAAGTTGCGGTATCTGCTCAGTTTTGTCATCGCAGGTATACATGAAACAGTCAGTCCCAATTACCTGCGTGCATGTGCTACAGTGAGACCTCACCCATACTGGTTTGTGTTCTCATTCCACCCGCAGACTAGTGAAAGCAGAGAAAGACATTCCATTTACTCAACCCTGCATATCTTCTGTGCAAAGCAGTTAATGGGATGAATTACCTATATATTATTTGTTCTGCCATAAATTACTCCTCAGTCTTATGCTCATTTTCAGTGTTTCACATATTATTTTTAAAGTATCCCAAGAACTACTGTTTATCAACCCAATAGAGCATGTCTACAGCCACTTGCAGCAGACATATTATGACTGGAAGCCCACAGGAATAAAAGGTTAAGCATTCTGACTGTGCTTGTTCTGACAATGAAATCTTGGGCCAGCACCTGTAGAAAGCAGTGCTGTACTTGGGTTTCTCAGCCCAGTCCAGGGACAGTGAGAAAAAGGAACAAAATGGCCAAGCTAATTGAAGATATGGTCATAAATGAGCTGCAAGGGTAGATTATAGTCTTTTGGGTTGAAAACTACAATTTTGATGATTTCTAAAACTACAGGCAAATCCCATCTTCTGATTTTTCTTTCATTCAATGAATTTTACAATTCTGCTTATTTTAAAAGCAGTTGAAAACTCCATTATTTTAGAAATCTTTGTCCTATAATGGTCAAAGAAATCAGATAAAGTAGAAAATTGCATCTCTTCCAAGTAGTTGGAGATGTTCAGATCTTTTGGTAATATAAATACCAGGATAGAATCAATATTACATTTGGTTGACTGGTCATTGTTACAGAAACAAACAAGCAAACCAATTATGCAAGTAGGGATTGAAAATGAAATGTTAATACTTCACAGTGTATACATGGGAGTTGTAGTAGGCATTATTTATTTATTTATTTCCCCCCAGCATTATTGTTACTCCAGTTTGGAGCTGAACTCTAAAGTTCAGGAAGAAAGTGATTCAGAGGAGCTGTTCTCCATACAGAAATAAGAATTACTGACATGGGAAAAACAAAACAAAACAAAACAACAACAAAAAAAAACACCTGTATTAGAAACAAATACATTTTTGGAGGAAAGAATGATATGTGCAGAGCATGTAAACACCTCTTGTAAAACATCCAGAGCAGATTTTTATTTTATTTTTTTGCTAGATTGCCTTTAACAGACTGTAGTCTGTGAACAGTTCAGAAGTTTTCTGCAGAAGTTTCCCCATCAAAACATGCTGTCTTGATGAATTTAGAACATTCCCTGAGAATTTATTTTTTTCACAAGTTTTGTTTTTGTAAATAATTCAAAGGAACCATTCAGAAATTGCAACTGTTGCATTCTTTAGAAAGCAACACACATTTTTTTTTAAATAAACAAGATTTCCATTATAATAGGATTATTGCACAAGCATGAAAGTATTTTATTTGTTTAGATCTTGTTCAGAAATCTCGGATTTCCAATAAAACAGGAAATATCATTCCTATACAGGTCTGTTGCGTCCTAACTTCTTTTCTCTTTAAGAGATGCTTCTAACGAGGAAGATTTTTACCCACCAGATATGACATTTAATTTGACAATAATAAATTCACCAGTCTTATTTAAAAATGAAATGTAAAATTATCACTTTTTAACACTGCATTTTGGATCATGGAGCAGTATTATCCATCTGTTGGGGAGTTCTTTAAAATATTTAAGGAGAAATCTTCTCATCAGTTGAAGGGCAGTAATGACAAATTATCTCAGTCTCAATTTGAATATAGTCTCACTTTAGTGGAATTTAGGCTTCAAAATACAATTTTAAGTAGCTGAGTTCTGAGTGACTCCATGGATGAAATTTCCTCAGCTGATATTTTCTGAACAAAGGCCCCCTTTGCTTCCTCTTGTAAAGATCAACCTAAGAGTGTTACTCAACGGAGGTGTTGTCTTTTACATAATGAATTTTTGTGACACAGCATGCAGGTGTCATTATTGTAGCGAAATACTGCATGTATGAATAATATACATAACTGACCAGTCTTGTTCTGCTGGAGAAAATATATAAGCATGAAAATGAGGACTGAAAATTGAAAGATGGGTATTGGTGTGTGGGGATGGACTGTAGCAAGTCAACACGAGTACTGTGTTCAGTTTTGGGCCCCTCGCTACAAGAAGGACATCGAGGTGCTTGAGCGGGTCCAAAGAAGGGCGACGAAGCTGGTGAGGGGCCTGGAGAACAAGTCCTACGAGGAGCGGCTGAAGGAGCTGGGCTTATTCAGCCTGGAGAAGAGGAGGCTCAGGGGCGACCTTATCGCTCTCTACAGATACCTTAAAGGAGGCTGTAGAGAGGTGGGGGTTGGCCTGTTCTCCCACGTGCCTGGTGACAGGACGAGGGGGAATGGGCTAAAGTTGCGCCAGGGGAGTTTTAGGTTAGATGTTAGGAAGAGCTTCTTTACTGAAAGGGTTGTGAGGCATTGGAACAGGCTGCCCAGGGAGGTGGTGGAGTCACCATCCCTGGAAGTCTTCAAAAGACGTTTAGATGTAGAGCTTAGGGATATGGTTTAGTGGGGACTGTTAGTGTTAGGTTAGAGGTTGGACTCGATGATCTTGAGGTCTCTTCCAACCTAGAAATTCTGTGATTCTGTGATTCTGTGAAGTCATATATACACTGTCCTGTTAGGGTTTTTTTTAGAGATCAGAAAAACCTCTCTCTCCCTTACAGCTCCTATCAAATGATGGATAGAGTAAGTGAAGAGATGTGTGACCAGGATGAGGTGATTGTAGATCAGTGGAAGGGCAGAATTGCTCCTTATACATAAATTAAGGAAAAAATGAAAATACTGTGTGCAATTCAGAAAAGGTATTTTCTTGGGGGCTATGAAACATGTTATCCTCGGAGCCACAGTCTGGACCAGGCAACACAAGAGTTTCTTGAAGGAATCATTGGAAGTCCTGAAAATCTTCAAGCACAAAAATTAGAGAGGATGTGGGTCAGGTGTTGTGTTCCCAATGCTGTCTGCAAACACTGCTTGAGGCAGCATCCTTTATGTCACATGCATTATATAAAATAAGCTTGTGTGTCCATGCTTCCTTTATATTTTCACAAAGGACTTAACAGTCACGGCAGACAATGTTTTATAAAATTGAATACTTCATGTTTGTCATATCAAAATTACACATTCAAAATATGCTTTTCTTGTAATTCTCCTCACACGCTGACATAGGCCCTACAAGTTTGACGAGAGGCATAATTATTTGAGGGTTAGAAGTGTTTGTGAATACTGAGGGGAATCCATTTACTTTTGGATGAACTTGCCTAAAAAGGAGTGGAGTGCTCTGTAGTGCCAGATCAGTCTGTCGCAGCCTGATCCAAGCTTGTGTTCAAGGGGAATCCTCCAAAACTAGATGTAAACAACATCTGTCACTTTGCTAGGATTAATACACACACAAATTCAGACCAGTTACTCCATAGCTGCTTGAGGCCACTGCTCTCCTGATTGCCAGCCAATGAACTAGTTAAGGCTTATTAATGTGTTTATAGTAGTTGTTAATGGCCTTCTGATGTGCCCTCTGTGCAAATTAGTCCATGACCTGTGAAGTCTGATCTCTAAGGGAAGGCTGCAACAAAACCACGATCCACCTACTCATGAAAAGCTTCAAAATGTGGTGATTGGGGTTTACTTTTTAAAGGTACTATGTATACTAAATATTCTGGGGTTTTGTGGGTGAGAAGCACTCTGTCATTCAGAATCAGCTTCATGCTTGAGAGACATTCAGAATCAGCTTCATGCTTGAGACTGAGGAAAAACAGAACTGCATAGCCTTTTATCTCAATTAAAAAACCTTTCAGAATGAAACTTCATCCCTTGTTCCTCATCCTAAACCATCTTCTTATCCTGCTTTTAAAATGTCATACTTTCTTGTACAGTGGAAAATATATGTATAGAAAAAATTTAAGGAAATTATCTTTAAAATTAAAGGGACACTTAACTGTCTGTAATTACTGTTAAACAGATAATTACACATTCTTCTAAGAATCGTTTAAAGGGAATTAGCATTTTAAACATGGTTTTATTCTGACTTTTATATTACAGTCTGTTAAAGAACTTCAGTTAAATACCATGATGGAGGCTATCTATACAAATTGCATTAACTCTAAATAGCTGATATCAATATTTATTAAAAATGCACTGTGATGCTGTCAGTTTAACAGGACTTCCAGTTCCTATTACAGCTTAATGCAGAAATCACATTAAATATCTTTTCAGCTTTCATTATGGTAAGAAACGTAAAAGCTCACACCTTTCTTAATGACAAAACTTAATGTCAAGGCTAGATACAACCACTAATGCAAGGAGGAACCAGACACACCAATGTACTACAAAATCATAAAAACTGGAAAGTCCATCCTTTTGTATTTTTTTTCTCTTGTTTCTCCACTCACTGAGTGTACGACAGTGCCTGTCTCTGCGCTGTCTCTAAGTAATGGTGACTTTTCTGAAATCTGCTCCAGCTTCTGACTGCAGCACCTAGGACCTGTTCGTAAGTGAACAAGAAGGCCCTGCTACATCTGCATCATTTTCTCTTCCTTATTTGGATTGGGCTACTCAGTCTACATGGTAATACCCAAATGTGTCATTTTTTCTGGGTCTTGGTGAGATGATAATTTGACTGTCTTCCTGCTGTATTAAGATCTCAGCCTAGAGGATCATTAACTTTTTGAAGCTGAATGCTGCCTTTTTTTTTAATCATTACTTTTAGGATCAACTTAGTCTCTCCACTGTCAGCTTCAATGAGATCAACTTTGTTCCGGTTATGAAAGCCTAAACTGAAAATCTCAGTGCTCTTTGAGTCTGAAGACTCTACTAGAGAAACATGGTAATAGCATGGTTGAAAAATAGAATTTATCTATTAAACTACTTTTTTGGTTGCTTTATTTGCTTCCAAGAATGTGGTAATGCTGAGAAAAGTGTTCCATAATTCTTGATTTTTGTTACTTGCATTCTTAACAATTTCTCTAAGTAGCAAGTGTCCATTCTTAGTATACCTATTAACAAAGACTCTTCAAACATTGTGTAGCTGATAAATGGATGGCTATTTGCCTTTTGTCTAAAAAATCATCATGCCAGGTTATCTATGAAATCATATTTTAGCATAAATCTGACACAAAATATGAGATGCTCATTCCCATTAGAGTGCTCTAAGTCACAAACTGCAGGAGCACATGCAGTCAGCACAGATTTGGGGCATGACACGTGTGAAGAAGAGCTATGACAGTGAGGAAGGTCAGTAAAACTACTGATGAGTGCAGCTGAAGTTTTAATCTGGAAAAGAAGTAAAGTTGATGACGTATTTTGGTGTTTTGAACTCTCTTTTTCAGGTCAGCTACCAAGGTTATGGTGCAAGAAAATCTGCTTCATTTCCATATCATGATTTCCCTAATACATTCTCAGAACATTCTCAGAACTATATAAAATGACCTACAAATGAGTACATGGATACAGTGATGAATTTGGAGTAGAAGTTTATCAGATTGCTGACTCTGGATGACTGAGAAAGAAAAGCAAATCTCTCTCTCTCTCTCTTTTTTTTTTTTTTTTTTTTTTTTTTTTTTTTTTTTTTG
>NC_048894.1:147730723-147756484 GCF_011077185.1 Oxyura jamaicensis
TTTTTTTTTTTTTTTTTTTTTTTTTTTTTTTTTTTTTTTTTGAGACTAGTAGTGCTAGTTATTAAACATAACAGGCTAATAGGCTGATTGGGCCTCCCAGGAGCCTCACAAAGACTAGACTGTAGGAGAGGATGGAAATTCTTCCCCTGTGTTCAGATTTATTTTTAATGTTGCAAGATTGCTATGTCTGGAGCTATCTGTTGTTGGCAGTGGACACAGATGATCTGGGGTAGCCTCTGGCATTGGAAGACACAGTTTAATTCCCAAATTTCTCACAGTTAAATAGACTACAGAAGAGAAGCACTGTTGTTCCAGTTTTGCATATGAGGAACTCAGGCACACTGTACTTATATAATTTACTGAAGTAGCTCTGTGGTAAAGATAAGATTATTAAAAATTCTAGTCACAAGAATTTAATTAGTAGGTTAATTACACAGATGTGTAAATACACAAAAACCGCTTCATGGCTTGATCAGTTCACTTAGGACTTTCTTAATTTAGAGATTTTTTATTGCAAGAACTATTGAAATGCTACTACCTGTTTAAGAATGAATCCAGGCCTCAGGAAGCCTCTGATTTTGAATTCTAGCCTTGATTTTCAGCTACAAGTTGTCTCTATTTTTTCTTTCAGATCCTCACTTACAATTTGTATTTGCCTCACAGTGACACTGAGGATGGGAAGAGGGGGAAATGTCATAGAAGTTACTCATGCTAATATGATATGGTTTCTGCCATATGTTTAAGAAAAATATCCTATGCAGTGTTCTTTGTGGAACACTCTTCTTGTATATTTTGCAGTGATTTTTTTTTTTTTTTTTTTTTTTAAATATATATAGTGCTAAAGTCAGTCTAATCCTGCCAGCAAGTTGGGGAAAATAGATAGTTTCTTCCTTCAGGAATACATTTACAATTTTTAAAGTTATACTCTATCTAGTGGCACACATCTCAGCACAGAGACCTCGGAAATCTTTATTGGACATGCATGACTAGTGGCCTGTGATGCAAAGAAGGATGACAGAGATTCAGTTTATGAGACTGTTAAACTTTCTTCCTTGATTTTCCCACTGGTAAACATGACATCAGAATTTCTAAGCAGTTTGCAATGGTGCCACACTAAATCTCTCAAGTACAACACCATCCAAATGCTTGTCCAGTCACAGCATTTGTGGAGCATATCGGTATGTTTGCTGGATTAGTTTAGAAGCTTTTCCAAAATTGGCAGTCTTTGTAAAAACTCTTTACAGATATACTTCTAATCAGCCTCTTCTTAGCAAATGCAGAATAAATCCTGATCATCTGTCAGTTTCACCTGCACCTCTGAGTGAAACATGACATTTAATATTTGTGCCTGTTGACACAGAACCAGTCCCAGTCCCATTCACAGTGAGTGTTGAACACAAAAAAACACCGACAGTTCATTCCAGTCAGAATAAAAGGGGTAATATGAAGAGTGGGAATAGGATGGTAGCGATAGTTTCATCATATTTTTTTCTGTAAAAAAATATTAAACATATATAAACATATATCATACAATTTCTACCCAATTCTTTATGAAGATGATGATGATTTATTGGCCTTTAGCTCTCCCAGTTTTATTTCTATCAAGTCACATGCTCCCATCTAGTATGATTTATGGGTGTATGTACACCTGGATAGCTACTGAGGCCTTTTTTCAGGTCTTTTTCAACTGCTGCAATTTTGCCTTCAAACCATTTTCCTAGCACAGACAGCCTTGGCTATCTGAAAAGTAACTACTGTCTAAAGGTAAGAGCAGGAAACAAACCTAAGTTTGAAGGAGTGACACCTGATGCCTTTTTCCTAATATCCAGTGCATATCTGTGTTTAGCAAATGCCTCCTCCTTGTTGCCACCCTGTACCCAACCTTCTGATCACTCTGTTCTGATCACTTACATCACTCCTGGGGTCCACTGAAATTATTATAAAGAGGCATAATTAGGTCCATGACTAGAAAAAAATAAAAACCAAGATTTTCAGATACAATCTAATAACAAATCCATAAGGATATAGTCAATGCTGATATTTCTTCATAAGAAACATTTTTAGGTTTTTAGTTCTTGGCATCCATTCATAGATTTTTTCAAAAAGAGAGGCTTATGTTTAGCATTAGGTTACAGCTTCTGAAAGAAGAGAAACAGAAGTATGTAGGTAGTAGAGTAACCAGGAAAGTAAAATAAGGTCCTTTTTGTTTGGAGATCTTTTTATTTCTTGGAGAGAGATAAGGAGGAGAGCTGAGGAGCTGAGGAATTCTGTAAACAGCATGAATTAATGTAATGGCTAGGGATGCAGTTAAGAGAAGGATCTGGGCTAGGGTACTCCAAAATGAGAATTATTTAGAACTACACAGCATGAAAATATGAGTTCTGGGGGCAGCTGCAGCTAATTGCCCATTTTGTTTTCAGAGCCCCTGGCAGTCCTTGATGTTTCAAAACTTGTAGATTTAAGGTTAGGAGAGGGAAGGGACAAATTTGTGATTAAGCTTTGTGCAGTGTGAAAAATAAAACAAATGCTGGGGTTGGTTGTTGTGATGGGATCATCTAAGGTTCTGTGGAAACGTTCCAACCAAAGAGGATAACAGAAGCTTTAAGATAAGAGTGGAAGGAAGGTAACACAAGTACAACCTCACAATCAAATGATTGATGACACAGATGAGGGGACAATAATTGATATTTCTTTCAGGAGCAGGGTTTTAGTGCAGTCAGGAGACCATGTGATAGATGAAGTTTTGGTTAGAATCAGGCTTGGGAGAAAAAAAAAATAGCTGAAACTCTGTGGTTGCATGTGTGGTACAATCCAGAAAGGTGAGATAGAAAAATCATTGACACTGATATCTCTTTGTTTGTTTGTTTGTTTAATTACTCCAAGGTTTCTGTGTAGCTTTTTAGAAACCACAACTTAGGAGTTAAATAAGAATTAATGTTTCAATAGCAAGCATTAGGGTTGGGTAGGAGGAAAAGATAACAATCTTTCATGGTAGCACTGAGTATTACTCAAGGGTAAAGCTGAATATAGGTGTTAAAGGGAATAGGGGGTGGGGTATATTTATTTATTTATTTATTTATTTGTGTGTGTGTGTGTGTGTGTGTCAACTTCCATGAAAAATTTTAACACCTAGATTTTGAAGAAGAAAAGGAATTGGATAAATAATAGGATTGCCCTTACATTGTATAAGAAAAGTAATATTGATACTTGTAGTGTTGTTTTTTTAGTTGTTATTTTTGTTTGGATTTTTTTAATGTTTTTTTAGTTGTTATTTTTGTTTGGATTTTTTTAATAATGATAATGGCTTATGTTTCCTGACTTATAGTTATGATTGAGAAACACATGAAGATTAAGGTTAAAGTTATGTGAATCAGTGAGACAAGCGCTATAATGATAGTTGAATGTTGCAGATAGTGCTATCATAAGAACCACTTTTTAATGATTATATTTTTCTTTTAAGGTATACCTGTTGATTGAAAAATACTGCAAACTATAGCACAGTTTGTGTTAGTGTTACTGCTAATTTTCAAAAAGTGAGAGTGGATCGGTATTGTACTGTTTTCATACCCTCAAAATAAAACCACTTTAAATTGCTTTGCCCATGGATCACTGTTATCATTTTAATTCTTATCAATGACTGAGGAATATGGAAATCTACAGCTAAAGTTAAGGCTCGTATTATGGATTAGAAAATGAAGAATAAATACAATTTTTGTGGTCCTGTTTCTAGACTACAGAAATATAATGACTATTATATGATTCACTATTGTTTGGTCATATAGCTGGAAAGTAAGCAATTAATAAGGTTAGAATTAGGCGTGGTGTTAATGTAAAACAACTGAAATATTTAAAATTTTTATAGTGAACTCCACATAGAAGAAAAGAAAACCAGTTCTGTTTTTATATGACTTTAAGAATATTGTTATGCCCGTTGGTTTCAGGGTCTTACAGCCAGCTTTTAAATGTGTCACTTTTAACAGTCATCTTTACCAGTGAATTGGTTTACCAGACTGAGTTTAAGGTTAAGAAAATAATGAAGATGTTATTATCCTTTTATGTTGTATAAACCACTAATGTAAAACATGGGCTTGAATTGTATAGATGAAAGTTCTTTTTTTTTTTTTTTTTTTTTTTTTTTTTTTTTTCCTGTCTCAAAGCTTGTTACCATTTCTGGGACCTCTGTGAACAGAGCTAGTGTTAGACTTTCAGTCAGCTCTAGGGATAAACAAAAATTTAAACATGTAATTTTCTTTGTTTTACCTACAGACCAGCAAATGAAAAGTGACACTGTTTTAACAGAGGGATAATGGTTACATCAAGGGCTGATAGATTTGTAGAGTGGAATAGGAGAGAGGGAAAAAAGAGTTGTATTATTTATGGAAAAATGAATGTTAAGATGCTTGTACATTTCTACTTTGATTTTCTGCATGGCTATCAATTATGTTGCCTCTAAACTCATCATAAACATATGACTAAAAAAAAAGGGCAGGAAGAGGTGTATTTGTTATTTTAATAATTTGCCAAAATAAAATCAGTGATGGTCAATGACTTATGGTTACATTTGTTTTTTTGTTTCTGGAAGAGTTTTGTCACAGCGACAAGAGCAAGGTCAGGCTAAAGACCAAGATTAATGTTTGGAAAATGAGAGAAATAAATCCTTGAATTATTGTGCTGTTGTGCTGTCTTAAAAGTAAAATCAAAGTTAGTGTTGTGTGGGACCAGAAGTTTGTTTCTGTGTCTGGATGTGTGTGTATGGTTTTGTGAATTTGCTAACTCTTTACTATAACCCAGTGAATTTTATTGACTCCTGACATAACCAATATTTCCCTGCCCTTCTTTGGCTTAGGTGAATCTTTCCCCTCTCTTTAATTGCAACATCATTATTTTTAATAAAAGAAAGTTGAATACGCAATGCCTATTTTGGTTATGAGACCCTTACTCAAGCTGGAATAAGCACAGCTGCAGATGTCCAGGTTTGTGTTACTCAACAATGGATGGTTTTCTTCCCTTCTTCCTGTACTTATTCTATACCATAACATTATACTAATCTTAATCAACAATAACTTCACAAACCCAGAATCAATCATGAATGCATGCAGCACTGTCCCTTCAGAATCCAGTAATATATGAATTTCTTCAGTCCTTACTGCTCCCAGCAATATCCTTGTCTAACTCTAAGAGAAGCTCAGTTACCCTTTAGTGTGCCATGCCTCTAATATTATGCCTCACCTCAGCCTTATCTGCCATACCATATCCCAGTAGTCATTTGTGGAATGTCAGAGAACTGGAACCAGCTTGCTCTATTTTCCTATCTGTGATGTTTTTACAGATCTGCTTATAAGAGACTAAAGGCTGGCACAAGACTTTAGGCAGGATTCTTTCTCCTGCCTACACTTATTATGCTTTAATTGCAACTTAATTATATCTTCTTGTATCTGTCTACAGGCATTTAAAAAAGAAATGACTTTGTAGCTCTTGATTCTTGAACTGCGGTTCACAGAACTCCTATAGGTTTAAGAGGGTTCTGAAACAAATTGAAATTACAGTGAATTCTTTAACTTGTCTTACAAATATCATTACAATTCCTATAAATAAACTGTAATGTTAATTGATCCTACTGTTTCCAGGGCAGCTGATATACAAGTTCTGGAAGAATAACAGATACTGTCTCACTCCAAGAAATTTCAGTAAGTATGGGATTCAGTGAACATTAAGACACCTATGTTTGGGTATCTGAAAGGTGTAATTTAGCTAATGTGTGCATGCTGTCTGAACAACTGCTATGGTCAGCGGAGATGTAAGGAGTCCAGTCAGTGAAGTCCCCCAGGTGTTCAGCTGACACACCATATGCTTCATTAGAAAGAACCAAATCACTCCAAAGCTACTATTGACTATAATAATTAATGGATTGATTCACTTTTGTAAAAATAGTTGTTACCCATCATCTGATATGAGATAAGGCATTTTGCCTGGTCAGAGGCCATGGGTGTCCCACAAACCATGTTTCATAGCTGCCATCCCACCTGTAGGTCTTGGCTATTCTTGAGCACTAGGTACTATATTTAATGAGCTGACTTTTAGCTTTGCTTTGCACTGAGTAGACAGGAAACTTGGACACTTAGTCCTTGTGTAGGCAGCTATATACAGGCATGTGCATTTAAGTGTCCTAACCTGGAACTCAGTCCCACAGAAAGTGGAAGGGTTGGTTCTATGGATGGAAACACGGATCCCTGTTGTGGAGGCTATAGCTTACCTGGCCTCTAGATGCCATACTTTACAGGCCCAATCATCTCTCTCTCTATTAGGCAACAGAAGTATGACATAAGTGTCAGAAAATTTTTGATGATAGCCTGAGATAAAGCTTTTAGGATTTTGCTGCCTTGCCACAGATATTTCTCTGTTCTAAGAGACTTACTGTGCTCATGCAGACTGGCAGTCTGTTTGGGTAATTTAAAAGTATAAAAACATTACATGGTTGTAATAATTATCCCCCAAACACGTGTTACACTATAGGAAATCTGGAATTGTTTACATTTTAAAAGAATCCAAACATATAATGATATGAAAATGTGCAAGCAAGGCAACTAATTATCATACTTTTTTTTTCTGTAAAACTTCCACACTTTCCCATCAGCTAGCAAAAGGATATACTTTGTGGGATAGATACTAACAGCCCTGAAAAATCACAGAATTATAAAACAACTTTTGTTGCAAGAGACATCAGGAGGTCATCTACTCCAACTCTTGTTCAAAGAAGGGCTAGCTACAAAAAAGCAAAGTGGGCTTCAAATGTGGTAATCTGGTTCAGAAACATGCCAAAGGAATGTACAAGGACTATCAGGTGTTTTATCAGGACAAAGAAACTTTAGTCCTTTCTCTTGAGTGACAGCAATGAGGCAGACTTGTAGCAGAAGCAGACAGAATCATAGAATCATAGAATATTCCGAGTTGGAAGGGACCCATAAGGATCATCAAGTTCAACTCCTGGCACCACGCAGGTCTACCCAAAAGTTTAGACCATGTGACTTAGTGCACAGTCCAAACGTTTCTTAAATTCATACAGTCTTGGTGCAGTGACTACTTCACTGGAGAGCCTGTACCAGTGCGCAGCCACCCTCTCAGTGAAAAATCTCCTGATATCTAGTTTGAACTTCCCCTGCCTCAGCTTCACCCCATTCCCGTGGGTCCTATCACTGGTGTTTATGGAGAACAGGTCACCCGCCTCTCCACTCCCTCTCGCAAGGAAGCTGTAGACTGCGATGAGGTCCCCCCTCAACCTCCTCTTCTCTAGGCTGAATAGGCCCAGTGACCTCAGCCGCTCTTCATATATCATCCCCACCAGGCCCTTCACCATCTTCGTCGCCCTCCTCTGGACACTCTCCAACAGTTGAATGTCCTTTTTGTACTGTGGTGCCCAGAACTACACACAGTACTCAAGGTAAGGCAGCACCAGAGCAGAGTAGAGCGGGACGATCACTTCACTTGCCCTACTAGCATTGCCATGCTTGATGCACCCCAGGATACGGTTGGTCTTCCTGGCTGCCAGGGCACACTGCTGGCTCATATGCAACTTGCTGTCAACCACAGCCCCCAAATCCCTCTCTGCGGGGCTGTACTCCATCATCTCATCGCCCAGTCTGTACGTACAGCCAGGGTTGCCTCGTCCCAGGTGCAGGACACGGCACTTGCTTTTGTTAAACTTCATGCGGTTGGTGATTGCCCAGTTCTCCAACCTGTCCAGATCTCTCTGCAAGGCCTTTCCACCCTTGTCCAAGTCTACAACTCCTCCAAGTTTGGTGTCGTTGGCAAATTTGTTCAAAACACCCTCCATAGGTGGTAGTTAGACAGATAGTTAGACAAATGTAGGGCCCAGTGTTATGGAGACAAATCCTTCCTCTTTGAAGGCTTGGGGATTTTTAACAATGAATTAGTTAAAAGAAGAGTTGAACCTTAGTTAAAAAGTGCTTTTTTAGGACTAGACAGCTAAGGATCTGCTGGGATATTTAAGGTTGCAACTGACAGCTGTGATCTTACTGGTTGTTTTTGCTTGTTTTGTTTTGTTTCTTGTTTTTTGTTTTCAAATAAAATATGTATGGTTGAAACTTTTTTAGTAATGCTATGGCTTGGACAACTAGCAAAATTATGTGAAAGCATTTTAAGCTGTATGTTTTTCCATGGACCAGAGGGTATTGATGGCTTTAGAAAGATGGGATAAAAAATTCATTTAGTGTCCTGATATTATTCAGCATTTGCTTAAGCCCCTCGATATAAGAAAAAAATAAATACATAACAATGAACTCTTGAAAAGGTTAAAGCAGTAAAACATACCCACCCAAACATGCAAATGTTTAAGGTTATCTTCGGAGATAATTTTTATTTTAGCTGCCACCATGCTAGATGATATGTATCTGTGGAGAATTATGAGAATTTGTTGTGATTCACCAATGTAATGTCTACTTCTATATTCCTCTGGCAGGCCAAGGATAAAAGTGATAGTGAAACTTCTATTACTCTCCTGATTTTCATTCCGTCCACAAAGAAGAAAACAGAAATAGATTAATAGAAGAGGAGAAGTTTCTACTGACCTGTTGTGTATCTGTTTTAAGTGCTTTCCAATAGGGAAATCACTGAAATTAGAACATTTGAAAATCCATTGTTTGTGCATTATTCTTCTTTATCAAAATGTTAATTTGCTGTTCCAAACAAATAATTGGATTTTAATCTTTCACACAGTTAATACACCAACAATTTTAGTACCAGGTGGAGGTCAAAATTAATATTGGAATATCAAAAGGTTAATCACGAACTCAGGAAAAGATTCTTCAGTATTCATATATAAAGAAATAAATGTACATAGCTTCAGCCTTACTTTCATACACCACTGATGTCCAGTTTTGTAGTAATATACTATTCTGTATAAAGAGGAGTACTATAGTTCTGTCTCTATCATCTGGCAAGTGCTCATCGTCAGGACTGTGGTCTAATAAAGCTGTTCTGGATTTGCAGTTGACGTGACTCAAGACATAAGAAGGCTTCTGTGCTGTAAAGAATTAGATTGCTATAAGTCCATATTATGCAAGCACAGTACCCATGAGTTTTCAGATATGTACTGAGAAGATATTTATATAGTTTTGGCATCGTATAGTCTGTAGCTGCCATACAAGTTACAAGTCTTTGAAATCCTACTAAGGAGAGAGAATTACAGTCCTGATAGAGAGTAACCTGAAATTATGACCACCTGAGATCTGTTCAGTACTCTATTAATGGTCTCTATCCCATTGTAATGGGACATAATTCTTCACTGCTGGCACCAGGTTGTGTTTTTCCTGGCATTTCCTGTGAATTCTGAAGACATTGATAGACAAGCTGTCCTCCCTGGGTTTAGGATAAAATGCATTTCTGGGAACAGTATAAAAGCTTGGACTTTTGCTACCTGGCTGGATGTTTGCAGAATGGAATGTCACACTTCAGTGGACTGAGATCTCAAACCAAGTTGAGATCAAACTATCTTTAGATTATTTTAAATAAAGATAATCATATGCTTTGCCTAAATGTGAGTAAACAAAAACATTTTCTAGCTTTCAGAATTCCAAATATGTTGTGCTTTTTATTGTTCCTGACATGTAACTTTTGAAGTTACCCCTCATTTGAGCATGGAGTTAGATTTCTTCCTGAGGCCTCTTGCAACCAATCTGTGCAGTATTGTTTCCTAAGGATCAGGGCACAGAGAATTCATGGGCCACACTGGAAATGACACCAGTGTGTTTAAAATGGCACTGGGCACTTCTTTATAGGTATCTGGACAATGACCTTAACTGCTGTATTATCCCTTAGATATATTTTTTTTTCTTTTCTAGCTGAAAAATATTATGCAATGAAACCTAAAAATGGATATTTGAGCTTTCCCTGTTGAAGAGTCATGGATCATCCCTCTGTTTTCTATTGCAGTCTGCAGAAATACTAAACTGCTTTACAGTTTTCATGACCTTTAACTTGAATGTGACTAAGCAAACAGGAGAAATAGATTATTTGGTAAATTTCAAAATACCTTATTTTCTGCAGGAATCATATTTTGACTCACTGTGAATCCACCTTACTCTATAACATTACTCTAAATCCGTATCAAGCTTCTCTGTCTAAGCCTGGATAATTCTGGAGGTCATACAATAGCAATTTCTGCAGAAATCAAACAGTATCAGGCTTTTTCAGAAGTGAGACTAGGTTAGTGAATGCCCGTGCCATGCAACAACACATTCATCTTGGCTCCAGCCTGCTCAACCGAAATAACACAGTGCTCTGGAGTGTGTTAATACAGCCGTCCTTCAGCGTATGCTAATTCCTCCTACTCTTCTCCTTCCCATTCCCTTGGCACAGAGCAGCATCAGTAGGAGGGAAAGGAGCAGAGGTGAAAAAACTTAAATGAGACAAAGCTAAAGTGCTTCAGAGCTGCTGGTGCCTTTCAGATTTGCTGAAGGAAAGGAGTGCCACTGGAAAATAATGCAAAGCAGTGAAAATGGAATAGCAAAGGAGAGGAGAGGAAAGGATGTTAAGGAAGCTGGAATCAGAGAGCTGTACAGAGGATATGTGCAGACTGTAGAGGGATGAAGTAGTCTGGAAATAAAATAAAATAGAAATAGTAAATGGGGCATGGTGATGTACACCATGAACTCCAACACTGACTTATTAGACAGATCAGGGTATCTTCCTTGAAAGCTTACTTTCACCACTCTAGATCACTTATCAAATTTAATACAATAACACAGGGTGGCAAGACACAAAAACAAAACACAGGCCTGGAATCAGGGGATTTAACCTTTTTAAGACAAGATAAATGGTTGTACTGAGGTACCCAAGTCACAAAAAGCAGTAAAGTCATTAATAACCAGAAATTTCAGCCAGGAAAATAGCTGTTTTTTTCTAAGCATAAGTAATTATGATGAACAGGTATTCAAAGGGCCTTGGCCAATCTGATCTAGTGGGTGGCATCCCTTTCTATGGCAGTGGGGTTGGATTTAGATGATCTTTCAGGTCCCTTCCAATCTGAGCCATTCTATGATTCTATGAGTAAACACCATGAAAACAAGGCATGCTACTTCTGGTATCTAGTGATACAACATCTACACAGTTCTTGTTCCACATAGAGACTAAGGTTATCTGTATTCTGTGAATATAAGTAGATTTATAGATACATAGTCTGGAATACCTAAACGTAGATGTCTACATGCATGAGTCCATATGTGCTGCCAGAACCTGAGCCTTCATTAATGGCAATGGAGAGATGGAGCAGGGTATGGATTCCCAGGTGTCATAGGGTATAAATCTAGCATAGATATGCTAGTGATATCCAGGACTGTTTTTTATGACAGAAGACATAAATGAAGAGTACACTTTGAAATATTTTGATGGCACTATAAACCTATGGTTAGACTGCTGGATCTAGCCATCATCCCATTAACTGACACAACCAAAGGAGCTGACTTGCCAATGCTTTAGAGAGAGATGAATTGCACTTTGAGTTCTCCTGACTAGAATGATGTGGAGTTTGAATCTGTTGCTCATTCATTGACTTCTGGTGCCATTTGTGAGGCTCTAAGATATCCAACCAGAAAATTAAGACCATAATTCTGGCCAGACATATTTCTGGACAGATATCTTTCTTTCTGATTAGATTATCTGTATGTACAATTGTTTAAGGGTTATACCTGGTGAGGAAAGATAAGCATTATATGGGGCCAAAACAGTAGTCACGATTATATCTGACTTTTTGATAAAGGCTGTGAATAAATTTTAACAGAGGATCAGCATGAAACCTGATGGAAAAGATAACTCCCTATTGTTTGATTATATTTATGTGAGTATAAATTTGTAGAACAATTTTATTTGGTCCTAAAACATGGAGTTCAAGGAGAGAAAGAATGTCCCCTTTAAAATACTGAAAAATAGAAATGTATTTTTCTTCTGCCCTTTCCCAGCCATAGTCAAATGATTCAAAGCTTTCAAATGGGATACATTATTATTATTATTATTATTATTATTATTATTATTATTAATCAGGACAAAGAGATATTTGTAGTGGTACTTGTTACAATAAATATTTAGAGATAAGTCAACCACAGATGTTACCCCTTAAGGGAGAAGTATCATTGTCATTAATTCTACTCATTTATCCAAAACAAGCTCAGTGATGTAGATCCAACAGTCCCATCCTTTACCCTCTCCTCATACCTTCGACTCTGAAATATCTCCAAATTATCTTGATTATCTTCTTCATTCATTATCTTCTTCTTCATGTATTTTGGTTTATAGTGACATGGACATCACCACTTGTGAAAAAGGAGGCTCCTGTACTGGTAGTTTTGTAGCAGCTCTCTCCCTTACTCATTTCAGAGGTGATCTGAGTGATCAGGCAGAGATGGAAAAAGCAAAAAAGGCATGCTTCATTTATTTGATGGTGTTTCAAAGCAAAATATCAGAACAGTATGGAGAGCCTGGGAAATGAAGCTTTCTCCTTGTGAACTCCTCTGTAGCAATATGATCTGGCCCAAATCTTCACTCTTGTCTCCATTCTCTACCCACTTCTTTGTGTATCTTCCCATAAATGTGGGCTAGGGTGTCTCTTCCCTCTTTCCTTCATAGCTATTAAAAAACAAACAAACAAACAAACAAACAAAAACCCTAATTATCAGGCACACTCACAAAAGGTAGGAGGTATGGTTTTGAATACCTCCTACCAGGATGAAGGATGACTACCAGGATGAAGATGTGATTTAAGAAAGGATTTGTCCAAATAAGAACTTTGATCTTTAGGCTATCATACTAAAAGCTGACCACCACCTCTTAGTTTCCCTCCTACTTTCTTCATTTTATATATATATATATATATATTTTTTTTTCAGTGGAAGTGGCTTATGTTGCTGGATTTCATACTGAGATCAAGGGGTTGGGCAGGTAGTAAGGAAGCTCCAGGGTATTCTGTTGAGGGATTCTTTGTTTATGAACGACAGATTGGTGGAGGTGAGTGAACAGGTGCTAAGACTTTCTGTGCTATCAGGATATTGTACAATGTAGCAGAAGGTAATGATTTTCTGTTCTGGTCCTGAAACTTAGGTCCCAGGAAATGTCTTGGTGCATAAGAGTTTCATCAAACTCTCCAGAGAGAGATAACCAAGCACCCTAAAAGATAATTTAAAAGTGCCTATCATTTTCTATTTTGTCTATGCTTTGTTTCTGGCTGCCTAAGTTGAGTGATTTTCAGTAATATCTTTTGAATACTTTGAGAAATTCATAGAAATGTTAGGTCATTTTTAAGTCCAATTCTTTTATTAACTCTTACAGAATTTGGGGCAAGTTGAATGCTAAGTTTCAGAACTTTTCACTAAATCTCATTACCTTAAAGGTCATAGAATCATAGAATGCCTTGGGTTGGAAGGTACCTTAAAGATCATCTAGTCGCAACCCCCGGCCATTGGCAGGGATACTTTCCGCTATACAAAGTTGCTCAAACCTTATCCCTATGTCATTCAGATACTTTTAAATGTCTTGGTCTATGTACCATTACAAGCCATCTGTAATACTGACATCTGGTGAGTCTCAACGACACAATATTAGGAAAGGAAAAAAAATCAGTTTTTCTTGGCTATCTGTTACAGGCCCAATAAATATAGGGTTTTTAAAATAAATTTGAGATGTTAATCAAAGCTCTGTACACATGCCCATCTGTCATGAGCTGTGATAGTAAAACCCCTGCCGGTAACAGTATGCAGAGAGATGCAATTATTTGTCTTATAACTAGAAACATTAGCTAACACTACTGGATGCAAAAAGCAAATAAAAGGACAGGCTAGACACCCACAAATTATTAATATATGCAGATGACCTTCTGCTCGCAATTAAAAATCTAACATTCAAAGCACTAAAATCACTCAACCTATCAGAATCTGGGAGAGCTTTATGTTATAAAATCTGTCAGACTAATCAGATGTCTATTTTCTGACATTACTCGAAATTTTATCAGGCCTTTGAAATTAGAATCAGAAAGACAAACACAATTTACATTCTGATCAAACTGGCTTGTAAGACATAATCAAAGACATGATGAAACTAGCCATCTCAAGTCTCTGAGCTGAGCTAGTACTGTGAAAGCCATTAGTATTTGACAACTCCATTTTTTTTTTTTTTATTGTTATTTTTTGAAGAAGGGGGAAGGAGAAGGAAATAGTGCACTTAAACACTACCGGATGACAAAGTCATAACCTACAGAAAATTATTGAGATGGTATAATAAAAATCTGATATTAAACTCTCCTGAAAAATCTACAGAAATATATGACTACCATGCTTGAAACTCTGTCAGGCAAGACTCAATGTCACACAAAGAGACAGTATTAGGATGTGAAGGTTATTAAACATCCTTGTTTTTCAGATCTGTAGAAACCATCTACAAGGTCCTGTTAAGCAAGAAGTGGATGTTTTATAAATCATCATGTGATAGTGGAAGAAAGGAAAAATAGACTGGAGGATACCTAGCCAGCATGCTCCTAGGGTAGCTATAAAATACTAGATTCAGTAGTGTTCCTCCTGACAAAGGACAGCCATATGTGGTTATCTGCTTATCAGCTGTGCCACTTCAGCAAGACTGGGTAGAAGATGGGAGCTGCCTGCATGGACCAAGCTTGTCACCAAGCTAGCAGTTGAATCAGTGTGATATGCAATACAAGTGAGATGGACCTCTTACTCTTTCTAAGCAAAAAAATAAACAAATGAAAAATACACGAGTGATTTTTTTTTTTTTTTTTTTGACAGATATTTCCTGAATTTCTTGCCACATATTCTATTAATTGAATAGATTTTTCAGAATCAGCTTAGTAACACTTCAGCCAAGCAAAACTGGAAGTCTAAATAGTTTTGTTCTGAATCTTTGAATCTTTTAATTTTTTATTTATTTTTTTTTCTTCACAGTTTTAGTTATCCTAGTTAAAACACTAGGATTTAGTTGGTGTGCTTTGAAATTTCTGATACAATAGCTCATACAAACCACTTGCGATCCAATTTTTTTACTTTTTATGTTTGAAATGACTCTGTCATAAGAAATGTAGACAATCAAATCCAAAAGTATATACAGCGAGCAAGAGAGAGAGAATAACCATATTTATATATAGTATGGATTAAAAGCCTGGACTTAAATCCTTAAAGCATAAAATAATATTTTCACTCTATGTGGAGATCTTTTTTTTTTTTTTTTTTTTTTTTCTTCAATTTATAGCAGTTCCATTGCCTTTAATAAATTGCTCTTGGTTTGCACCAAAGTAACTGAGAGCAAAATTTGACCCAGGGACTTCAACATTTCTTTTAAATCTAAATTTATAATAGAGAGCAAAAACTTCTTAATGATGAATTGTTTTGTTGCTAGGCAGTCTGGCCCTGATGGGCTGTTAAAGTTTGATTTACTCTGCTGATCCATGACCTCTTTCTCTGACAACTCATTTTTTATGATTATTTATTTATATTACAGAAGCACGTAGAGGCTTCAGAGGTGACCAGGGCTCTACTCTGCTATTAGGCACTGTCCAAACATGCATAAAGATTTTTTTTTTATTCTGAAAAATTCGCTATTTATATAGTGGGCACAGCTTTAAGGGGAGCAGAATGAAGTGGAGGAGTTAGATTTAGCTCCCCTGAATTTAATTTCCCAGTGTGCTGTGTACTCTGCTCTGTGTGGGAGGGATGCAGGCAGAGACTCAGTAGCCATCCATCACACAACTGCATGTACCAGAGATACAATGAGTTGGAGGGGACTGGAAATCGGAGCTTTTATCTGGCCATCCTGAGAAAGTCTACAGAGGGGAAGAGATTGTGGTGTCTCCTTTCTATATTGTGTGTACAACAGGATTACTTAAATTAGTTAAACCTGTCAAATTTTGTTGGCTTAAGCTAAATAGCGCTAAAGTTATTGGCTGAGAATGAACAAATTCACCAACGCCCACCTCTACATAGTACTAGGGTGATAGTAGCCTCTATATAATAAAGGCTGAAAACATGTTGACACAGATGTTCTCCAATGGGGTCCACCATGAATATTAATGATGAAACAACGCTGGGGAGTCAGAGCCATGATGTCTGTAATTTTTGAGGTTCCTGTCTTGTACACTAATCTTGACAGCAACTTACTGCAGCTTGTGGGTACTTGAGATCAGGCTTGGGTTAAAAAAGGAAACAACAACCAACAAACAGCTGTGCAGTATTTATTCTGAGAAAAGAACAAGCACGCAAGTATTGATTTCCCCAAATGGTGCAAAACAAAAAGGTCATATTTTCATTCCTGGAAACTGCACGGCCTCACCAAGGCTCTGTGAAGCTATGTCACCCAAGGTATTTGTGTTTTGTTAGCAGAACACCATTGCGTCATACTCCAAAGGGGCCATGCTGCAAATGCCATATGAAAATTGATTGCTGAGTTTCTGCCTGGCTCACCGGGATCTGCAGGCAGTGCTGTGCTTTGCCGTCAGCTGCTCTGCTGTGGTGCCCCTGAGGAAGTGTGGTAGGGGCCAGGCACTGCAGAGCCCGCACCAGTTCCTTGCAACATGGGCTGGAGTTGCAGGCTCACAGAAAGGGAGCTCTCCACCCATCCCCTGCAATGTCCATATTGCTTTTGAGGGAGGGAAATCTGACGGGCTAATTCAGGACAAAATTAGGTGTGGCGAATCTTATTCCCTTCATTACTCTGACTTGTTAGACAATGAATCTTGCTTTGTTTTTGAGTTTTTATATAACACTAGTTTGGAGGAGCAGAGGGCAGAGCATCAAGACCTTTCTCTGCTTTCTTTTGTCTTGGCTCACCCTTCAAAGTAGATTCATCTTTCACAACCAAGTATGACAATCCAAAACAATGCAAACAGCTGGAAGTGTGAATGTCAGCAATGAGGCTTAGCCTTGCTCCACTAAAAAATACTAAGATTTTGCTCTTAATCTTGCTTAGAATGGTATATATCAGGAACTATTTTTCCACCTTCACTTTGACACCCCATGCTTATCTGTCAGTCAGTACAATTATTTTTCTCATTCCAGGTAGGCCTGTATTTGCAAGCAAAAGGACAAACTTAAGGCTGAATTTTCTGCAAGGTTTTATCTGCCATCTGCATATATCTCTCTTCGCCTCGCTCTGTTTGCCAGCTGCTCTCAGCAACCAGCATTTTGGTAGCCACAAGATTCAAACTTGAAAGCTGCTCACACTGCTGTTCAGTGCCTCCATTTTTTTTCTTCTTCTTCTTCTTTTTTTTTTTTTCTTTTTTTTTTCTTTTCCCATTTTGATAAGTAAATGTACTAGACACCAAGACCATTGCCTCCTCTCTGCCAGTCACACCACGTGGTTGTTTTTGAGTGACTTTAATCATAGGGTCGGGATTTTTATTTCTGTACCTTTATCCTCTAGATTTGTCCAGCAATTCCTTTCTCAAATGGGCATTTCACGACATTAGAGCAAGTTGTAGCAAAGACTGCAGAAGGAGATGGTTTGACAAAGATGACATCAAATGAGATTTTGGATGGTGGTAGAGAAGGTAATTTCAGTCAGAGGTAAAATTATCTCAATGTGGAGGTATTAAAGCTGGGCACTGCCTTCTTCCTACATCTAAAAATAAAAATAAAAATCTTTATACAGTCACACTAAACATATTTTTCTGTTTTCTGAGCCAGAAAGAAAATGACAGCTCTGAAAGAAGGAAAGGATTGGTACAGGAAACATCACAACCACACACTGTCCATTCTAATGAATCCACCGTGAGCCAATGTCATCAGCTTGGGCACATGCAAATATACCCTGGATGTTTGTTTCCACTAGCCTAGGATTGTGTCTTTCCCCCTTATTACTGAGTATCCTATTGGAGGAGTTGTACATACTTCTACATTTTCCTGACCAGTGAAATCCACATTTTCTCCCTAGTACCTCATAGTCACTAAGAGGACTTCCACACCTTTCATGTCAACCCATGGGAAGTCTCATACTCTTGTGTTTGCATTCATTCTAATCTTCTTACATTGGTTTGCCTTTCCACATTCTTCTGATTTTGAGAAAATCTTATGTTATCTATTATTTTACCTTCCTTTGCTGTCATGAATATTGTAGATGATCTGATTGTAGATGATATTGGGATAGATGATTCTGGGATTCCTTATCTGAAAGCAATAAGGACTTGTAAATTTAAATGGGTTTATTAATGTTTGCAGAATTTGAGCCAAGGTTGGTTGACATATCTTTGGAGTTGTGTTGACCTCTACACAGAAGAGGGGGAGGGACAAGTTATATGTAACTTAAAAATATGTGGGATCCTTAGGCTAACCTGCGTATCACTATTCTGCGCATCACAAAATCACTAAAACTCTATGAACTTTCAACAAAGTTATGAACACGTCCTTAATAACATGTGAAGGGGAAGACAGAATAACTGACTGTGTTAAACATGAAGCTATCTGGAAAGGTCAACTTGTATGAGTGTGTGGGAATGTAAACAACATCTCACAGCTGCATCTTTGCAATTGCCTGTGAGTAGGGACATCAAAGATATGGGAGAAATGATCTTATGTGCTCTTGATTTTCCCTGTATTTAGCATTTTTGGTGTCATGCATAATTTAACTCACACTTAGGGCACTGTGCTGCTCTGATTGAGGATAAAGGGGAAATTCTTTTAGTATGTTGGAAGAAAAGTAGGCCTAATATTTATGATGGTCAAGCATGAAAATGCTTCACTGCCACCTCTCATCATTGGGGGAGAGAGTCGAGAAACATGGGATTTAGTGTAGTCTGAAGGTACATAAAGAATTTTTGTTTCAGTCAGACACTGCTTCTTGTCCATAAGCTGCCTGAATGCTGAACGGCAGTTTTGTGAATGGTGTACTTAAAATACCTGCATTGCATAAGATATCACGATATCTAATTTTGAAATCCTTGGTTTCTCTCTTAGTACAAACAAAGATGATCAAAAGGATTTTGACCAAAGCTCTCCTGACAGCTGATGTTAAAAGATTTCAGTCCTTATTGTTGCCAGTATTGGTATGAGAAAGACAAAAATCAGACCATTAATCAGCACTTAGGCCTGCAGAAAGATTCATTTTGATCATGCAGCAGTACTTGAAGTGCTGATGTGCCAGAATTGTTATTTCTACATGATGCAGTAACACAGAATATATGTTCAACACTTTCATCTCTTAAACTTCCCTTGAAAGGAAAGTGAAGAAAGAAAAACTACAAAAATACGTGTTGTAAACATGACTATACAAAGAACCTCAGAAAGAAGAATGAAAGTAAAATGTTAAAAGCTTGGTGATGTTTCTTTTGTTCTCTTCTTCTGTGAGTCATGCAAACCTTTGCTGTTTGTAGAGGTTTTCCCTCCATATGTTGATTTATTACTTGATGGTATTCATGCAATTCAAAATTTCATTGGATGCAGCTTTAATGCTTACATTCTTGCTTATATTTAGTGAACTTTTATAACCTCAGTCTAAACAAACTAGTTTCTACCTCCACCATGGTTTAAAACTTTAATTGATAAATTGCTAATGAAGATTCTGAAAGAGAAAAAAGATCCATTGTCTTCATATAGAAAAAATATGTTAACTATGAGGAAAATGGTGATTCGGGAAAATTAAGAAATAAGGATCAATAAAAATGGTGCCAATTGCTGATTAACAAACAATTCCCAATTAGTATTTTTCAGCACAGAGGAAAAAGATAGGAATGAGTGCTTTTCCATAACATCCCTGGTGATCCACACCTTCTAAGTCAAAGACGTCAAACTGGAGCAGATTGCTCAAAGCCACATCCAATTGGTTTTCAAGTTTATCCAAGGATGGAAACTCTACAACCTCTCTGACCAACCTGTTCTGGTATTTGAACACTCTCATAAAAAACAAACAAACAAACAAGACACACACACACCCCAAAAACAAACAAACTTTTAATTACTTTTAACTGGAATTTACTGTCTTTGTATTGCATTAGTGCCCACTGTCTCTTGTCCTGTCATTGGGAAGATTAAGAAGAATCTGCTTCCGTCTTCTATACTGCCTCCCATCGGGTATTTATACACATTGATGTGATCCCCCTGAGGCCTCTCTTCTCTAGGCTGAAAGGCCCCAGCTCTCCCAGTCTCTCTTCATTAGTCATGCTCCAGTCCTTTCATCATCTTTGCAGCCCTAAGCTCGAATTGCACCAGTACATCCATGTCACACTTGTACTGGGGAGGCCAGCACTGGACCCGGACACAGTCATGCATCTGATCACCCTAGTCCATCCAAATTTCTTGCTAAAATCTGATCTTTTTTTCTCTGAGATACTGCTTTGCAGTCTCTGTATGTGAGGGTGTATGTATATGTTTGCTAATGACCTTCAAGACAAACAAGTAGGAGACTAGCACACAGGATAACACAGACTCCAACCTGGTGACCAGTAAGGGGACTAGGGGCTAGGTATGGATATAAGATGAACCGAAAGCCCATACTAAAATTCAAGAGAGCTGTGAACGGAGTGTG
Source organism: Oxyura jamaicensis (assembly GCF_011077185.1). Classification (NCBI taxonomy): domain Eukaryota; kingdom Metazoa; phylum Chordata; class Aves; order Anseriformes; family Anatidae; genus Oxyura; species Oxyura jamaicensis. Next base: position 147,751,247 of record NC_048894.1, read on the forward strand.
TTTGTGAATGCAGAGAGTGAGGGTATATGCATGTCCATTGATGGATCTCTCTCTATACTCTCACCTTTAAATCTCACCTTAGATGAGTACCAGGTTTAGATGAAAATCCCAGCTAAGGTGTAAAGACCTGAAGGCAGAAAGAACACTAGTGCAAGAGACATAAGAAAGAGGATGTGCAGTCTTGACAAAGCCTGATGAAAAGCATGTCAGGGCTGGCTATGTGAGGGGAGGAAGTATTTTAGTTTGTAATAGTGAGCTAGGAGCAAAGGATCTTTTAAATCAATTATGATAAATGTTTGGGAATGTTTTGATTTTCATTAGTCTACTCAGTTTCGAAAACAAGTCCTTCTGTGAAAAAAAAAAAAAGTGCTAAAAATGTGCTATGCTGGATGTCATTGTATTGAGGCAGCGATTTGCTGAAATGACTTCTGGGTATGTATGTTCTGCATGTGAAAAAACAGATTCAGGAATTATAAGATCTTTTGTGAACTCACAACTTTATTTGAACAAGAAACTTGACTACAAAATTTCATTTTGAAGTCCTGAAAATATTAAAGTATTGGATAACATTACTCTTCCCACCCCCACTTCCCTCTCTCTCTGTAGATTTTCACTAGCTGGATTGACAATATAATACTAATATCAAACAACAAGGTTGAAATAACCCAAAAAAGCTGCCCCCACATTATGCCCAATTGAAGCAAGTATGGACTGTTATTTAAGAGCAGCTTCATGCTCAGCTTCTTTAGTCCATGCAAGTTCTCATAGTGCTTACACAGACAGGGCCAACTGTATGACTGGGAGTTAGATGCTTCATCTAAGCTAGCTGTTAGGCTCCTTCAGCAGTGCAATGTGGAGAAAGAAACGTGTTCAAGGGGTGTCTGGCTTCACCTTTCTCATGTGCTACCTCCATGTGGTGGTTTTACTTGGGAGGGTGGTCTGAATGAATATTTGATGCTCTGAGGTTGTGACAGTTTTTCTATAAACTGTATTAAATATTTTGCTCAATATATTCCCACAAAGGCATTGCTGGGACAATCTTGGCACAGTCTTGATCCATTCAAGAGTATGGGTACCCAGCTGGGACAAACATTTCTTCCGGCACTACATCTGAAAGTCCTGTAGCCATTTATTGTTGTCATTACAGGGTTAGTGGATAATGCATGCTGACATTTGAAAAGAAATCATCTAGTCAGAAGGAAGCTGCTGTTCTTCCGGTGATTAGATCCATAAACCTAAAATGTGGAAAGTTTAAACAAACAGGACTAATTTCTACCTCAACCTGCTGTAACAAATCCAGTTTCTAGTTCTTTCCCTGTTACATCAGTGCATGTTCCACATCATGTACCGTGTCAATTCAATCATTTACAATAGATTTCAAGTGGAAAAATCCATAATCTGCTACTCATTGAAGAATTGTCTCTGTGTGTTTATACATGTTTCCAGACTTATTTTTCTGATATTACTTTAAAAGAAGAAATAGTTATGGTACTGTGAAAGGGAATCAAGTATCGCAACTGATCCTTTCAGCTAACATATGAAGATTTTATTTATTTATTTATTTATTTATTTATTTATTTATTTATTTGGGGGGGGAATTAATCAACTGAGCAACAGTAGTGTCTTGCTGGCAGCAGAGGTATGGATATTAGGAAGTTCAAGTCTTGGGGAAGGTTGTAACTTTATTCAAATAAGATGGGAGAAATTATTCCATCTCCTGTCCAAATACAAGATGCTCAGGGAGTCTGTAGGAGTAGGGAGCAGCTGCAGCATGGGGGAGATCCTCTGTACGTTTTCACACCTTTGTTTACCATCCAACACAGCTGCATGAGCCAAATGTATCTGCTAGATTGGTTTTCTCCTCAACCTCACTTGTATGGATCATGTCGAGGATTAAATCTGCACTGTAGAGAGTGGCAGCTGCAAGCAAGGTTTGCCTGCTCACTCAGCTCACCAAGGGCAGTGCAATCATACCAGTGCAATGCAAAGCTCAGGTTAATATGAGCTGGTAAAAGGAGAGGATATATTAGCCTGGGCTTGGCTACAGGCTGACAGCCAGTTTTGGCGTGACTGCTGGCTCATGTCTCCTGTTGTGGTCTAGGGGGCAGAGTAGGCTCATGCCAGCTTGTAAGAAATCATGTGGCCGTATCCCACACTGCTTCTCTGTTGAGCTGGTGCAACAAGCAGTCGTACAGCCATTCCTGAGGGATTTGGAGTTGAAAGGGAGCAGCCAGCGCTTGGCAGGCTGGAAGGTCAAAGTATTGGATAATTAAATTCCTTGTAGGTTTTCCTTTCATGATAGTGCTAAATCCAGGGATAAGTTGCCCTGGCAACAGCTCCGGCTACTGTTCTTCCCACCCTTGTTTTTACGCCTGTGATTAAAGGTACTTCAGTATGTAAATCACCAGCTGAGGCTGGTGGATTTATTTATTTATTTCACAGAAAGTAGTGCCCATATTAACTGATAATACAGTGCACTTTCATTTGTGTTTGAATAATAAAACAACATACTCACTATTCAGAGCTCTGTCTTTAGCCAATAACATATATTATTCATTGTTTCAAAATGTAATAAAGATACATACTTAATATCTGCTTTCCAATTAAACTTTATGACTGGGGGTTGACTATGGTTATATTTTTTTGGCAGTGCTTTTTAATTTTCTTCTAATGCCTCCCTGGGAATTCAAAAGGCAGCTTCAAGCATAAACATGTTGAATGTTAAAATAGTGTAGTATATTTTATGGTCAAAATGTTATTACACAGATTTGTGGAACTATCAAATGTGACTGAAAGTAGGCATTGAATCTGCTTCACCTGATTTCTCTAGCAGGCTTCAGTGCCTGTAGTTTCAGATGAAGCTATTGGCACCAGAGATGCCTCTGTTTGTTGTTGTTGTTTTGTTTGTTTGTTTGTTTGAGGAGTGGTGCCCACTGGCTGGTTGAAAGCCCTGGATCCTTCATACTCCTGGCGATCCAGTCACATTTACTGTTGTTGTTGTTATTATTAATCCCATTGTATATTTACTAAAGAGTCCTCAGGCATAATTGAGATATGCAGTCTATGCAGTCATGGATTTATGTCCCTTGCTTTGGTTAACTTAGTTAATAGGTTGGCTTCTGTATAAAAATGGTAATTTTAGCCACAGGTGCTTCTTCTGGGAGAGAGAGCACAGCAAATTATTATAAAGGTTCTCCAGCGTGGGCTTATGCAGGTGCTTTTACTCTCTCCATTTTGTTGTCCCAGGGATTATGCTGGTGGCAGAGAAAACACTTTTGCATGTATGTGAGTCTATGTGGCTGAGAGGTCATCCATCCGCTGCATCGGAGGGGACAGTTCCCTCTGGTGCCAACACACTGGTTGGGCAGGGCATCAGGAGCAGCAAGCGGCGGATTGCTAGGGGTGCTTGGGTTTGTAGAAAATATTTTTGGGTAACACATACATTGTCTTTCAGATGGTATACACATTCTTCTGCATACAGTGACTTGAGATGGATCAGTGATTATTTCCACAATTGTTATTTGTTGTTGTTTATTGTTTGCTTTTTTCCTCTGACTGAAGCCAGCAAGGGCTTTCTCTAACTGTGTTACAAACTGGTGGCTGTAATGGAAGAAGAGATCAGAAGGACAAATACTACACGCTATAATGAATAAAGTGTTGCTGATAAGGAAATGTAGGGAGCACCAGTTTTGCAGTGGCAAAATTCAAGTAAGGAAATGTCTGCTGGTCAATTCAGGTGGAAGTGTTGGTGTGAAGGGGCATACAGTATGTCTCAAGACAGATGAGAGCGGAGATATCCAGATCTCCCAATATTAGGCACTCTACTTTGCTGAGCACATTCTGAAGACTACTTCCCTTGGTTTTCCTGTAACCAATGAAGGTGAGAAAGGGCTGGTCCTCAGCATCATGCTCCTAAGGATTGTTTGTTAGGTGTATGAGTCATTCCCTGGAGGAATTTCTCGTTCTCCTGTGGCTACAGAGGAAGCCTAAAGAAATTTGCATGAAATCTCAACCAGTAAAGTTATGTGGTGTGCAGACTTCCTTTCTAGCTCCTTATGTTCGCCCTGACAAACAGGAAAAAGAATGGAAGGGACTCAATTTGCAGTACCCCTGCTATTTTCATATCTCTAAAATGAAAACAGTAGAAACTGTTTCTGAAGACACAGCTGGTGGACTGAACTAGACAGCTATGAGATGACATACCTGTGGCTGGCTGGCAGCCCAGACTGTAATGCAATTGAGTGTGTCTAAATGGAGATCTCCAGCAAGCTAAGGAGAAAAAATGTTCCTGTTCCTGTGCCAAAAAAAAAAAAAAAAGAAAAAGAAAAAAAAAAAAAAAAAAGATGGGAAATATTTTCAGAGAACTAGAAAACAATACTGTGTGCTTTCTTTCTGGAATGATGGTAAGAAATGAGAATTTAGGGTTGGATAGGCTTCAGTCTATGAGAGGCCATGGATCTACTGGCAATGGATATGGATGTTGATGTATGGCAATATAACCAAGGCAGAGCTCAGGAAGTTTCTGAAAAAGGGAAATATCCAAATATCTCCCAAGTAAAGAAAAAGAAAACATATTGGAAATGAGCTGCTGTCTAGATAAGAGGGGTAGGTTTTTGTTTTGTGGCTCACTTATTCTCTTCCTAAGGAGACAGGGAAATTATGATCTTTGAGTCCTTCTTAGTAGAAGAGCAGCCAGTTTCCCGGGGAAAGAGGCAATTACTAGAGGGGGTTAAATTAATAACAGAATGGATAAAAATGAGAACTCAGCATAAAATTGAAAGATGTTGAGAATAAAATGAATCAAAACATCAGGAGACATAGAGAGAGGATCTCTCTAATCTTTGATTAGCCTTATCCAAGTAACTGGGAGATGAAGTGAAAAACAGTAAGAATTTGAAACAGTTTTTGTCAGAATTTATTAACCACCTGGGTATTTATAAAGCCTGATAGGAAGGTCTGTGTGACTGAAAATTAAAAGGAAACCACAGTGGTTTTGGGGAGTGGATTATGTAAAGGAGACAGGTACTCTTCCAAAGCTCACTTAAGAGTTCCCAGACTATTTGTAACTTGGCAGCATCTGCAACAGACCACTGAGCTAAGGCAGAGTGAAGGATGACTAACCTCTACTTTTACATCAGGGGAAGAGCTGCTCTAATTTCTAGGGTGAGAAACCACATGAGGTATGTGTGAGTTCTTGTGCAGAAAGATACAAAAAGTTCTTTAGTTTTAAAAATCTTA
>NC_048894.1:147756494-147770680 GCF_011077185.1 Oxyura jamaicensis
ATTTTGACAGAGTAGGAGAAATAGATCACAAAACTAAAAGATAAGGATTGTTAAGGTATGTGTGATTTTTATTTGATTGCATTTGCAAGCAAAATAGTAGAACTAAGATCACTGGAGTAAAACAGATGCTTGATGTCTTAAAACTTTCTTTTTCACAGAACTGAAAGCAATTAGGAAGTAAATGAGTTGGGAAAAGTTTATCAACAGGTTGATAAATTATGGTTGAGAATGGTTGTTGAACATTTCAGTGGATGGTTCCGAAAACACATTTTGAGACCAGAAAGAGAAAGCTTTGACAGCTATAAAACCAAACAAGAATAACCCAAAGCTTGGATCAGAGGGAAAGTGAAAGGACTTTATAAATATATATATATATACAAAAGTGGGGCACTTGTAGAGGAGAAAGTTGATACTAATGGGTTATAAGAGGAACTTGGCTGAGAAAATTAAGGTGGCAAACAACTCAGATGATAATATTTTAAAAAAAAATGCAATTCATGATTTAGGGAAAGAACAGAAAAAGACAATGATATTGCAGAAAATGAATTTCAATAAACTAAGAGAATGTTAAAAAGAAGCTGGAGATTAGCAAGCATAAGAGAAAGAAAAGCTTGAATGAGTTAAAAACATGGAATGATAGTGAGGGCATTGTAACAAAGCTATTTGTAAAAGGATGCAAACAAATACCATGCATTTCAGTGCCACTAAGTGTAGTCTATCACAGTATTTCTGTAGGTTCTACCATAATGAAAAGAAACAATAAGAGTGACAAGCCACTGATAAAATTTAGTAAGAGCTGTGATAAAATTTCTATTGCAGAAATCTCTAAGATCAAGACTTCACTTGCTTTCTAATACCAATGCTTTAGTTCAGACAGGGTTAATTCAACAAAGTGTTATGTTTTTTTGTCATGTAGTTGTTAAATTAAACATTACAATGTTTCCTTTTGGTTTCATAATTTATGAATTCAGTCTCAAAACTTAGCACAGTAACTTCATGGCATAACTAAATTTCACATGTAATTTTATTAATAAACTGTGTACTACTCTTGCAAAAATTGTTCTGGAAGGAAACCTGAAATGTTGCTGTTTGCCTCACACATCTCTACCTTAGTGAAACAGCCATGATTTAATATGCCCATGGAGCCTTCAACATCACACCCTTAATCCTCTTCCTTGACAATGAGGAAGCCACATGATGAATAGCTGAATTACCAGCTTTTAGAAGCTGTTTCTGTTATTTTTGCTTATTGCAAATTCTTGAGGAACCAGAGAAGTAGTTGACCAGCAGAAGAGTTGTAAAGAACTTGCAATAGAATGGGTCCAGGAGGAAAGTGGTGATCAGAAGGGCAGAAAGAGAAGTCTGATTTAGGGCAACCAGATAAGGAGAGACTAACCCCCCTATTCATCCTGTAAGTATATGCAGAGATATTAATCCTGTTGTTTTTCCAATGAATCGAAGACATTGGAGGGCCCAGTGCAATGTCATGGTCTGATACTGAGTTCAGAGTTTAATAGTTCTATAAGGGGGGTAAAAAGGAGCCACAAGTGATAAGGAGAAGAAATAATAGACTTTTTCCAGAGTACTTGGTTCTTGTTTATGGGATGTTTTCATATACATTGCATTTGTGGACTATGCCATCTGGCCAACTCAGAGCTTGATTTAGAATCCATTGCAAAAAGCAAGCAAGCAAACAAACAAACAACAACAACAACAAAAAGAAAACATAGTACTGTTAGGTCTCTGGAGCAGAAATTTGTTTCTGGAAACCTAGAACATCTGCAGAGTCTGATATCATAGGAAAATTGAGTTGGAAGCATTCACAACACAGGATGAACATAAAAATATTTCTTGTAATACAGTTTTATTTCAGTTACATTCCATGCTCCCTGAATCCTTCTCTCTCTCTTTCCCCTCACAGCAGTGTCAGTTTTTTTCCAGTGAGGTTCTTAGCTGAGGTTATTGGCTGTAAAAAGAAATTTAGTGCAAAAGTCAGCATCTAATAACTTGTCAAAATTTAACTGGAACGCAAACTGAGGCATGCTGCTTCCTCTCCAGGCTGTCAGACAGAGAAAAAGGCATGCTGGTGTCTTGGAGCTGCATCTTCTTTGTTTCCAGTGGGTTTGTATTGCTTAGATGGTTGCAAAGACAAAGAAAACCAGCTGGGCCCTAAGAGAAACTCTCCTTGTTTTCAGCTTGGACTGGTGTGGGTTCCAATGTGCCTTTTTCAGCTGTGAGCCAGCTGTGCTGTCTACAAGCCCAGGGGAGGAGACATTAGAGGGGTAGAGACACTTTCAAATTTCTATCATGTAATGATAGCACATCTTATATGCTGTATTCATACAGCTATATGGACTTCTTTTAGGGTTGCTAATCCTCTGTAATATCCTCCACTTTCTCTCTTAGCTTGGGAGTTGAAACCTGTCTTCCAGGGCTATTAGTTCAAGTTATTACAACTGCCCAGCAAAGTGTCAACCAGTGATCTCTCAGTGACTCAATAAAGATGTCTTAAATTAAAATTTGCAACTGCAAAGTAGCTGGCATTACACTTCTTGTGCAAGTCTTTTTGTCCTCCTTTGCCTTCAATACTGAACACTTTCAGTTAGAGCAAAAAGAAACCACCTGTGAGCATCCCTTGTACCCCACAGTATAACACTAGCTGCACACCCTCATGGCTGTTATCCATCAAAGGCAGTCATGCTGCCCACCTGCCTGCTGATACCTGAAGAGATGAGATATAACATGTTGATACAAATGATGTCTGTTCCATGCCTGTTCTCCAAGGTGCTGGTGGTTGGGCCGTTTCCAGCCAAGGCAATTCATCTGGCTTATGGTTCACTACTTCTACTCTGAAGGCACTTTGGGCACCATCTCCCAACCCCTCAGAGAAGGAGATGGACAACTCCATCAGCAGCAACCCTATCTGGGCTTCCAAGGCCTCTGCTTCCAGGAGCATGGTTTGCCTCCCTCATGTGCCAGAGTGGTCCCATGAAAAATGCACCTGTGAACAGAGCAGGGGAGTTATCCTGTCATGCTTTTTCTTACTCATGGATTATAGGTTAGTCACTCCTTATCCATCAGAAGTAAAACTTCTGGGGAGAAATGCAAACTTTCCAGGTTCAGGAAGTTAATGAAACTTATTACAAAATGAATTGTAAGTGATGGTGCAACAATTGAATCTTCTCCCTGATCCAAAAATCAGAGAATGGCAGATCATGTGGTAGTTTGCTGCCCACTTCAATTCAATAAGATGACCTCCAGCATAGGGGGATTGTAATAAAATCTATTCACAGACTTTCCAAACACTTCAATATGCATGCCCTCATTACTTCATGGCTAAGTTTCAGACATGCTATAGTGTTGCCATTGTTGCCATTTTCTCTCTATGTAGATGCTGCTGGCCTTCTTTTTCTTTTATTAAACTTCCTGTATTTGGGCATTAGACCCTTGATGACCTTCTTCAGGAGGTTTAAATTCTTATTCCTTTATTAGCACTCTCAAATCATAGATTTAATCTCTGAGATAATTCATTTAATTTACAAGCACAGTCAGCCCTTTTGTTTTTCTCTTCAGCCAGATCTTCATGCTTTTTACTCTTCTTTCTGCCTGTGCAGTTGTGCTTCCCCATGAGCTCTTTCTCAGGAGCCTATTGTTTGGATGAAATCTCTCCCATCTGTATAGGCTTTTTGTACTTCAAAATGACACTTGCACATGACAAAAGGAAAAGCTTCCTTCTTTTTTCTTTATATTAGCTCTCCAGTCATTTAGTGAAGTCCCTATTCTGTCCTCTCCCTCTTTTACTCTGAATAGGTAGTGTGTAATACTGCAGAGGTTACTTTCACAAAAGTCATCCCACCCTTTGTCCTCCAGCTTATATTAGTTCCTCTAATTTCTTGTCTGACTGTAGACCAGATCTAGTGACCTTAGGGTCTTGATTTTTTTTTTTTTTTTTTTTTTCCCATGCTCCTTTCTTTTATTGTAACTTAGGAGGTATTGGCAGGCTCCTAGCATCAGCCATGCACTACAGACATGAACAAAACATTTGGTAACCACTATTCAGTCAGTCAGGAGCCTCAGTCCACTACTTGCACTAGCTAGGACAAAAAGACAGTTGATCAAAATGAAAGACATCAACTAAGATAAGGATAAACAGCTAATAAAAGGACTTTCCTTTTATGTAAAGTAAAATCTACCTGGCAAAAATACTATTGTAGTTAAATGATTAACCTATTCTAATAATAGGGGTTTTATGGACAGTAGAAATATGGGGATTTTAAAATAGGAAATATAAGAGAGAATGAGCTCTTCAAGTCAACCTCATAGCCAGAGGTACTGTAACACCTTCTGTGTTAGAGTCCATTCTCCCCTCCAGGATCCTGCACTGGCCATGTTCCGACCTAGCCCAGCTGGAAGGAGAACACAGTCATCACCTTCTGAAATCCCTTTGTGACTTTTCCTCCCCCTCTGTCCTGGAGGAAAATTTCTGAAGTGAAGGGCTCTGAGCACTGAGGAAATATCCTCATGCTCTGCTCTCAATGGGTGTCTGTTCTGCCAGTACCACTTTAATGTTCCTACATGTCAAAAATATTAGAAAAGAAGATTTGGAAGGTTCCACAGAGATGCTAGTGGCCTCTCTGACAGTGTCTGGTAGAGTGCTTGGGAAAATAATACGTACTCACAATTCCTCTTAACCTGGAGGAAGGCTTCCTGATCTGGACTTTATAAGTGAATCTTTATGTTCGATAGGTCGTGGTAAGTTCATCATTCTTCCACAGGTATGTAACTGATATATATATATTTTAAACTATTGAATCATCTTCTACAAAATCATTTTGTTAAAGGTATCTGCTGCACCTTCAGGTGGCAAATCCCTTCATATCATCACTAGGTACTCTTCTTCCTTTACCCAATGGCTTTGTTTTGTGAAGTAATGGATTCTTTATATCTTCCCGCTACCCTCAGACAGATGCCTAATGCTTATTTTATACGGAAAGTGGGTTCAGGAGTGACTGCAGCAAAACCAGCGTAGGGTTGACAGTTATGGCCCCTATAACAGCCACAGTGGGAGTGAGGCATATCTAACTGACTGATTGTTATACATAAAAAATCTCCAGCCATCATAGATTATTTGTCTGCAATTCCACTCTCATTTTTCACTAGTAATTGTTAGTGTTATTTGACATTCCATCTTCCAATTTGCTGTGGTAATGGACTCAAGGCTGACAAACAAAGTGATGAAATACTGCTTATCTCGGTTTTATTTCTGCTCTGAATAAAACACTGATGGACACAAACATCTTGTGTAGAAAGCTGCTCTCACTACTGATAAACTTCATGATCATTCAGCATCTCAGCTCTTCAGAGGACTGATCTTATGGCCCAAGTTTTATCTATATGCCACTACTGAGAGGAGAATACCAGAAATGTCAAATTTGCTAATTGGCTTATTATTCGGTTGCATGCATAGTTCATTGTGCAAAAAAAAGAAGGCTTCCTAGTCTTCTAAGCATAGTAGATTTTTTGGTGTGTTCAAATCTGAAAGTTTGTGAGCCTCAAATGTTCCTTAGGTGTTTATTGTTGTTTTTCATGCGTGGTTTTGGTACTGGGAATTGAGATATAATCACCTAGTACTCAGGGACATGTCAGTGTCTGTGCTAAACCAGGCCATTCTCCACACTGCTGGATGAGGGATTAAAAATTTCTGAATTAGCTGCATAAAATAATAGTGGAGATCCCAAGTTTTTCTGCTGCTTGTTTTGGGGGGGCAGGGAGGGGCAGTTGGTGAGGTAGTGAGGGTAGTGAGGGGTGAGGTAAATAAATAAAAAATCACCTGGCCAAATGCTTGAGTAACATAGTCTAAAGGCAGCAAGATTGCATAATATAATATTTTCTAGAGAGCTTTCTGAAGTGTCACCAGTCAGAAGCTTCCTGCAGAAGAGATTTCCTTGGAGAAGAAAACTCTGACAATGTACAGTGTGTATTCATTTTGTTTTCTTTTTAATCATAGAATCACAGAATGGTTTGGGTTGGAAGGGATCTTAAAGATCATCTAACTCCAACCCCCTGCCATGGGCACGGACACCTCCCACCAGCCCAGGTTGCTCAGGGCCATGTTCAGCCTAGCCTTGAACAACTCCAGGGATGGGGCATCCACAGCTTCTCTGGGCAACCTGTGCCAGTGCCTCACCACCCTCTGAGTGAAGAATTTCCTCCTAACATAAATCTAAATCTCCCCCGTTTTAGTTTAGAACAATACCTCCCTTGTCCTATCACTGTCTGCCCAAGTAACAAGTCACTCCATCTTTTTTATAAGCTCCCTTCAAGTATTGAAAGGCTGCAAGGAGGTCTCCCCAGAGCCTTCATTTCTTCAGGATGAACACTCCCAGCTCTCTCAGTTTTCTCCATAGGAGAGGTGCTCCACCCTTTGACCATCCTCATTGCCCTCCTCTGGACCCTCTCAAACAGACCTGCATCCCTGTTTTGTGCTAGGAGCCCCAGACCTGGATGCAGTACTCCAAGTGAGACCTCACAAGGACAGTAATAACCTGCCTTAAATTATAAATTGTAGGCTTGTATGCTCTTTATATCTGGAATGCATCTAGCTGGAATCTATCTAGACAGTTTCTGTTCTGCTGTAATCAATCTGCTGTGGTGGAACAATGGAGTAATGCTGCACATACGGTATGAGTTGACAAACCTTGAACTTTACTTCTCCAAGTGACTAGGCTGCAAGAAGCTGAATGCTTACATACTTTCTATAAAATGAGGTGACTACTCAGAAAATGAATTTTTGTTTTCTAATTCTGTTTCTGAGGATTTTTTTTTTAATGTTTATGATTTGTTATTTATTTATTTATTTAGATTGCTCACCGATGTTATATGCCCTGATTTGTGACTCCTTTGCTATAGGTCAGTTTAAGGAGATTTGTAGACTGTGATAACATGGATACAATTTTTTGTCAAGAAGAGAAACTGGACTGTGGACATTAATGAAAGGGACAGAAATGAAAGGGACAGAAATGAAAGGAATGCCATGAAATGAAGGAAAGGAGTGAATTATTCCACTTCTTTGTCTTTCTTCAACCTATGTCTCTTAGAAGTGTGTTTTAATATGTTTTTATGTGAGACTGATGTAAATTCAAAAAATTTGGATTGGGTAACTGGAATGAATTTATAATGAAATAATTGTTTATCCTCAATAACAGAATTTTTTTTTTTTTTTTTTTTTTTTTTTTTATACTGTGAATTCATGTCAGATATGCTAGGGATAGAAGTGTAATAAAAATATCTTGATTGCAAATTTTTTTGAAATGTTGGAAGTTACAAATTCCACAGTGCTCAGTCACAAAATACAAACATATTCAGTTTAGAGAGGTTTGTGGAGAGTTTTTTGTTTCATTTTTTGAATGATTAGCCTAGAACTTGGTCCCAGCATTTACAGATGCTTTAACTCAATATTAGTTGACACAATGTGTAAATTTACAACAGACAGTCTATGAAATGGCAAAGTTTAAGTGACTTTATATGCCTCTTCTTGTCCAGACACGAATACACAGTGTAATATTCTCCCTTTTGAACCAAATTATCACATGGTGTCACCAACATATATAAAATTTGTTTTCATTTCAAAATGATCAATACTATATTTCCTTAAAGTGTACTGTATTTGTTCATTGTTATTTAAAATCACGTATTGACTGACTACTAATTAAGGTACCATTTCTCTTCAACCTTATTAAACATATTCTAACAACTCCCAAGAAAACCTCCTGGAAGCATATCTGGATAGCTGTAGCTTTGCATCTTCTATTGGCAAAAACCCTGATGAGGCTGATGGGAATATTGGCTTTATGAGGGCTGTAAATTCAGCCATTGCATTGCCAAAAGTGAGAAATACTCAGGGTTTTTAGACAGGTATTGATATACTATTTCCTTAGGATGGAAATAAGTCTCTGCAGGCTCCCAGCCTCTTCCCAAGACAAAACCCTCACTGTAACTAACAGTGTCTGTTTAAGGGTTGTACTTAGTTTGACAGCTCAGGAGGGAAGCAGCTGAGATACACAGCAGCCTGCCCCAGTGTTTCTGGTTACACTCCACAACAGCTCTTGCTCCTGGGTAGAGCAATAGCTGTAGGACTTCGGGCAAAGAAGCAACAAACTTAGTTTGCCACTGGAGGCAAGTCTTGCATCTGCATTGGGGTAGCTTCTGATCAAGTTGATGCTGGCCACCACTTATTGTGGAAAACTTTCCACTTCTTGTGAAATGACAGAAGTGAGCTTAGAGAGTTCCATGGCAGTGGGCAGAAAAGGGAAGCCTTGGTGTAGGAACAATGTCAAAATTATGAAAACCTACGAATACAGGTGGGAGCAGGGAAAAAGTCCATGGAAAGAATAAAATACAGGGACACTTAAGATTGTAAAGAGGACTTTTTTCAGGTTGAGAACTTCCACAAGAAGAAAATAAATGCAATAATGCTAATAATATTACAGAATATTGCAAAGTACTTCACCCACAATAAATACGCCAAAATACCCAGTCAACTGCCATGGATAATGGTTGGAAAAGGGAGATGAAAGGAGTTTTCCTTAGTTCTTTACACCCCTGGGCAGGTGTTAAGAGCTTTGTTTTTCTCCCTATATAAAGACCATGTATGTTTGCTCTTTATAGTCAACCCTGTACTGGTGAGCTCAGCAGCCTTATTCCCAGCAATGACTGTTCTTGCTCTGGCTCCAAAGGCACTGCGCCTGTTGGAAGAAAAATGCTGTTAGAGACTGGGGAGAGAGGCATTATCCCAGCTGCTCAGTCCCACAGCACAAAATATGCCTTTTAGGCTGCTAAGAAAAAGTTTATTCTTCACAAACTTTTAAAATCAAGAGCTAAAATCTGATCATGTGGATAGCTGTAATTTTCCACCAGAAATCTGTTTGCTTTTCAATTTTATCCACACAGGAGACAAGTTTGGAGCTGTTGCAATCACTTGTTTTATATTCCTAGTGTAAGACCCCAAATCTCTGAACAGAAAGCATTAGCTTGGAGGTAAAACTCTATTCTGTTTCTTATAGACTTAGGATTTTATAGCTGTTGGTATGCAGCTTTAATTAAGAGCAACTAATCTCCACAAGCGCTGCTTCACCTAAAACAGGAACTTTTAATTAATGGTTGGGACGGAATTGAAGAGAAAACCAAGGGTTCATCTTGGGATAGTTTACCTTGAATCATACCTGCTCCTTTTCAGTTATAGATCTAAACTCCTCCAGCGTGAATAAATTTTAATCAAGACTCTGAGTTGTGTGGAAGGATCAACTCAAATGCCATTAAAATCAGGATACAGTAGAAGCAGTGCACCAGATCTCATTTTCTGAAGGGTGTTCTCAGTTTTCTGAGGCTTAAACCGCAACAGTAGCCATCTCAATTCTACTTACCTGTGGACAAACCCTGGTTGTGCTCAATTCTTGCAAAATTCTGAGTGTTCAGAACACAAGACAGGTACTTTCAGACCCTAAGATTCTTGAATAAAATGTTTCAATTTGCTCTATTTTCTGATCCCTTCATTGAAACTGGATTTGTTGCGTTTTTCTGGGGTGCCACTTAGCAAGGCTAATTGCAAGCTCCAAAAAGAGAGGAAATAGAAATGGGAATGATGCAAAAAGATGAGTATTTTAAATTGTGTCTCTCAGCAAAAAGAAGAGAGACCATAAGAGTTGGAACATCCAAGAGGACATGGTATTTATCACAGGTTTACCTTGCTTCATTTGGTTGGAAAAATGAGGTATTGTTCAGTGTGCTGAAAGCAAAAGCTTTGGAGGGAACTTGTAGAAGCTGTTGATTTGAATATGGTTTTATGAAACACCACAGAGTAGAAGATGGCCAGTCTTAATCTGTGGATTAATATTTACCAATCCAATTTCTGACTGTGTTTTTTCACTTGCAGGGAATGAGTGCACCTGATATGCTTGGAGCCAGTCCATAACAAAATGGGTTGCTCCTTGTACTCATATCTGAGACCTATAATATATTGTCTGCTCGTTCCTGGTAAAAATCAGGGGACAGCTATCACAGATCTTGCTATTACATATGCATAATTTACCTTAGGAAAGATAAGAATGGATGGAAGTCATTTTATCTGCTCTTGGAACCAAAAATCCCTCACACCCATCCTGCCAACGCAATTTACAGTGATAATAGGATTTTGCTTCTTTGAAGAAGGAGGGGAGTCAGCAAGGCAAAAATGCCTGAGAGATGAAGTGATCCTCACTTCTAATAAGAAGAAATGAGACTCTACAGACCTTTGTACAGAACCAGCTGGAGAATTTGGCGCTATCTGTGAAGAACATTAGAAGAAGGACATGACCTTGAAACATGTACTGAGCAATCTTAAAACTGCCTTTCCACTGGATGGAACGGGGTGTAGATTTTGATTAAAGAAATCTTAGGGATTCTTTAAATGCGACTGACAAATCATTGCTCTGGAATGTTACAACTAACACTCACCGGAGTCCGAGTTATTGTGGCTGTGTTTGCCCTTGGGCTGGAGGTGGAAGTAAATCAGTGAAAGCTGATTTACTAAATAAATCAGTGAAAGCTCAGATGTATATCACATACTCAGAAGGGTGACAGCATCCCTCTGAGAGTTTGTGCAGGCATTAGGACACCTGATATGCTTTTCATGGACTCAGAGGGTAAATTGCATTGTAAAGGATCTCTGCAGGTAGCCTAGCTTAACCTTCTGCTCAAAGTGGGACCAGTTGGATCAGATTGCTCAGTCCAAATCTGAGAGGCCATTTCAAATGAAGAGGGTTGCAAGTACTGCTGAAACTCAGAGTTGATTGGCTTGTGTTTCAGTATTAATGCAGTTCCTTGAAATAAATTTTATTGGATTACAAGGTGCTGTTATTTAGACAGGCATTCAGCATTCAAATACCTTCAGCCTGGACTAGTTCTAAAAGTCCTTTATAGGAGTTTTATGAAGGACTTTGTTCTGACCAAGTTGACATATGACTGTAGAGATGTAAAGGTAAGGGTAATAGCACAGACTTTGTTTTCTTGGCAACACAAGGAATCACCTGCATTCTTATTGGCTTCTTGCTTCTACTGACTGTTTTTGGAAACATCAGCTTTTCTCAGACTCCATGACTTTTATCATGTTGAATGCACAGCATGACCCCTACATTCAGTCACTCTGAATTCTCATTTGCTAGGAGCTTGCATATACAGAACAATGAAAAATAAACCCAGGGAGATCTGTAGTCCTCAATTTTATAAACTTGTTTTCAGGTAGGCTTAAATTCCAGTTTTAGGGAAGGATGAGAAAGGTGATTCTTATATTATCAAATCAGTTTATACCCACCTTACACTTGAATTAAAAGAAGTCACAAATACTGTGCTTAAAACTATCATGTCATCACCAGTTTTACTTGTAGATGCTCACAGAACATGCAGAAGTGGTGTGACAGCAAGTGTGAACGCTTGAATGCACATGTGACGTTGGAGGAGAGAGGTAAAGCAACTTGGTCCAAGTGAAATAAGAGAGACAGAAATACAGGCCTGTGACCAGTTTTATCCAATACATGACTTCCAAGATTTCTTATATATATAAATATTTTGGATCCAAGAAATTCATGCAGTCACTGCTATCTGCTTTATACATACCACTGGCTTTTCTTTTCTTTTTTTTTTTTTTTTTTTTTTTTTTTGAGAAATATATCAGTTTTTGTTTAACAGATACTGCTCGCAGTTTCTCTCTGTCTTAAAGGTCAAAGTAGCATGTCATCCTCCTAGCCCAGACTACCAGGGAGCATGAACTACTGGAAGGCACATTTCTCTCTGTGGCTGGATTCCCCTTTACCATTCAGGTCTCCAGCAGCTGATGGGACCTACCTGACGGGGAGAGTCTGGGGCTCTGCATGGTTGATAACACTATGGATGAATATTTTGCATGAAGAAACTCCAAAATGTCAGCTGATGTAAGTTCACTATTTTTTCAGGATACATAAAAGTCATCAATAGAATTTACTACTTATCAAAAGGCACAAAGGCATTTTATTTTTTATTTTATTTTTATTTTTCTACACATGAATGAATTCTTTCTCTGAAGAATCTACAAGATATATTTTCTGGGAAACACCCTGACTTAAGCACACCTATTTCATATGCTTTTTTTTTGGCATGTTCTGAGAGGAACTTTATTAAATTTCCTGAAAAAGACCCTTCCTCTTGCATGCATGCTTTCTTTCAGAAACTCAAAGCCATTGAGCAAATGTAATAGAAACAGAAATATTTATAGAGAGCTGCACAATATGTGATAGATTTCTAATTTTTTTAACAAGAAGGGTTATATTTTTCATTCTAGTGTCATCCTTGTTTTCTGCATTATAGCTTCAATGCACAGGATGAATCATTTTATTCTGCAAACAATTGCATGATGATTTATCCTACAAAACAGATGTTGTCTCCACAAAGCAGAGCTGAGTCAAACAGGAGACCAGTCCTCCTGTGATTCTTTACCAAAAGCATGGCACTGATTTGCCAGAGACTACATATGCCAGAGACCCCTTAAAGGTCAAAGCCATCTATGCTGCTTATCCCACCTGTCAGTGCTACCTGAAATGTGAGATGTGCTACTCATAGCCCCTGAAACATTCTCTCTGGATAACCCAGGGAGCAAAGGGCCTCAATGTATCTGAAGTAGGGGGCTACACAAAAATCTTTGGCCAAAATCTTTGAAACAATCAAGGCAGAACAATATTACCAAGGACTCACCTATAAGCAGAAAGTCACTGTAGCTTCATATAAACTCTAACTACTATTCACGTATTTCATTTTACACTCTATTTTCACCCTGTGGCGTTTTCAAGGTCTGGTTTAATTGCTGGGAGCCAAACATAAGAGAAGTTACTTCACAGCACTAGGGCACAAATAGCTACACACAGCATTATGACCATAACAGAAAACCACAGTCAGAGGCATTGTGTAACAATATTAAAGCATATTTCTCTTAGGATTATTCTGAAGAATGTGTAGTGAGTGTGACAAGTGTGGTTCTTACTGTAATAACAACACTGTCAAGCTGGACTCAGGGCAGTAATAGTGTTACTCTGTCCCTACGAATCTCACATAAGCCTGCAAGACCATTTTTATTATTCCTGCCATGCAGCACTCTAATGAAATCAATGGCATACATATCCCATAATTTTTCCAGAGACTTTAGTCTTCATTAAAAACATATAACAAGGTTAATTACAAAGTGTTCAGCTTTTAATATGTTGCTGTTTACCTTCAGATACAATGCCACGGTCTGGGAATCTACTGGCCAATTAAATTGCTAATGCAAATCTGTGGCAGTTTCTTGGTCGCCTCATTAGAGCTTAAGAGTAGTTGTTTATTGTTGGCTTAGGTTTTTCTCTTTCCTGACCCCCTTAAAGTCATCAAATCCACATTCCATCCCCAACTGCTTCCACAGGAGGAAGCATTGTTAGTTCACTGGAGGTGTGATCCTGGCATTTGGAGATGGGGAAGAACAGGGTCCCATCTCTCACACTGGAGTGAATTTGTAGTACCTGTAATTATGCTATACTCCACTTTACACTGAAGCAGTGAAATGCAGAATGAAAATGTAGTCCATGAACATCAAAATAAATTAGTCTATAAATAATTCATCTTAAAATAGTGCAAGCAACTAAAGTAGTGACTATCCCCTGCTCTGTTCTGGGTGAGGGAAACACTAATTAGTATTTTTTACATGTTATATACTCATTGTGTGTGTGTGACTCATATGATCTATGCTAAATGGACAACCAACATATCATTGCTTCTCCTTAGGGACCTGCCTCTCTCATTTTGCTTTATAGACAATTTGCTCACTTGACTTTGGTCACAGTGAACTTAGACACCTTCAGTAGTCAATGGTTTCCAGTGGGAAAGTGTGAATCCCCTCCTTGCTGTGCCTGAAGGTGTGACTGAACGACATTTGCACTGTATTATATATCATGCCAGATGATCAATGCTATCATTGCTTTTCAGCAAGGGACACAGCAGGAGTGAAGGACCAAATTGTTGGTCCAACTTTATATATCCAGTTCAAAATACTTTGGAGCCATTGCTCTGCCTCTTCACTTCTTTCCCAACAAAATGAGAGGCTAATCTTGGTTGCCTTTTTTTTTTTTTTTTTTTTTTTTTTTTTTTTTTTT
>NC_048894.1:147770780-147809244 GCF_011077185.1 Oxyura jamaicensis
AAAAAAAAAAAAAAAAAAAAAAGTAATTCTCATGTAATTGCAGGGTGCTCGGAGCTGGAGTCTGAGGGAAAACACTGCATATTGGTACACTTATATATTAATATAATTAGAAAAATAACCAATGAAGCTAATGAAGCAGTGGCATAGTGTTCCTCTCAGTTTTCCTCAGCTCTGGGCAAGAAAACTCAGCTGCACTGAGCCTGAAGTCACTCAGTTGGGCATTTCTTGGCTGTATATGACACAAGGGCTGGAGTCCTCTGGTCAGCCCCCTCCCTCTATCTTGTAGCTGCAATTAGAGAAAGCAACAGCTGTGTTGTGGTACCCCCAGGAAAAAAGATGGTCATTGCTGTATCCTCTCTGCAATCACTTGGACAGCTGCTGAGGGCAAGAGACAGTGTGATCCAATGGTCAAAGGCATTACCCAATGGCAGAAGGCTGTATGCAATGAAGCAAAAAGTTTTTAATTATAACTCCTGTTGTGGGTTAACCCTGGTAGGCAGATTAGTACTACACAGATGCTCATTCACTGCCCCCTCAACTTCTCATGTGGTAGGGAAGGAGGAAAGCAAAAGTAAAAGTGAGAAAACTTGTGGTCCAAGATGAAAATAAAAGATTGAGAAGCAAAGGAGAAGTGGAAGAAGAAAGACAGAAAACAAAACAAAACAAGAGATGTCAAGACAACCTCTCACCACCTCCCATGGGTAGCCAATGCCCAGTCCGTTCCTGAGCAAAGTCTGGGAAAGCTCCTGAAACTCCCTTCTATTTTATTGCAGATCAAAATGTTAGATGGCATGGAATAGTTCTTTGGTTGGTTCAGGTCTTCTGCTTGTGTCTTCTCTCAGCCTCTTGCTCACCCCCAGTGGATTCATGGTGTGTGTGGAGGGTAGGAATGAGAAGGCCTTGATGCTGTGAAAAGTTTTTAATAACAGCTAAAATACTAGTGTGTTATCAGCATTGTTTTGGTCACAAATCTGAACCACAGCTCATTATGAGCTGCTATGAAGAAAATTAAGTCCAACCCAGACAGACCCAGTACAACATTTTGTCTTTGAAAATAAAAGGTTAACCCTGGACTTCTGTTAGGAAACACTATCAATGATTTCAACTGAATTTACTAAATACTTTGGGTTTCGTAGGGTATCCATAAAAGGAGAAAACCTGACTGAAGACACTGAACTCCTCCTACCTGTCCTGGAGGCTGCACTGACTGCATTGACACACAGCTATGATCTTTCCCATTCTCCATGGGTTACAAAATCCTTAGCTGGGGACACTCATCAAAAAAAGTCTATTCAAAGACCTGCATCTCTAAGTGAAGGGAGAGATGGTATTTACTGCTTCCCTTTAATGTAAAGAGTTTTTCTTGCATATGCATATGCATATATATATACATATAGTGAGGGTTTGCTATCTCTCTTTCTAAAGAGCATAGGCAACATTTATGGTATGTCAAAGTGTTCCTTTTAGTAAACAGCTCCAGGATTAACAAACCCTTCAAGGAGTATCATGGCAAGATTTCTGTTACAATGCAGAAAGCATGTGAGATGCCAGAAGCAAATGTTGTGAAAGTTGCAAAGAATCAATGTTTAGCAGAGAAGGTGAAAAAAGACAGCAATGAAAATAAATGGAAAGAAATTTGTCTCAACACACATTTGCCAAGAGCCTAATTTTTGTGATGTGGACTAAAACTGTTGCTGAAATTTTCTGTAATGAGGTTTCTTCCAATTTTCCCAAAGTCACCAGCTTCACTCTGACCCATCAGCTTTATTTTCCCAAAGTCACCAGCTGCACTCTGACCCATCCATTTTATTCCCTGGCTGTAAAAGACAGACCTCCCGTGTCTGCAGTACCCAGGCATCCTCCTGCAGAATGCTCCTCCTAAGAAGGGCTGGAGCAGTTGGGTATGTACAGATCTGGGGCTATCCAGTTACTGCTGTAACAGCAAAACCTCACCTGAGAAAAAACAGCTTTTTGTATGGAGTCTGCCCTCTGGCTTTTTTCTAACATTAAGTATTCTTAAAACTTTATTCTGAATGCAGTGGTTATGCCTTGTGGCTATGTCTTTTTGCTTTTCTGCCTGGATCTATAGGTGGTGCAGGCCTGCATAGTTCTATTGAAATCAGAGGAACTATTCCATTTTACACCAAATGAGAAAGATGCTTAAAATGCATATCCAGAATAAACCAGAAAGTAGTAATGGGTAATGAGGCAAGGACTGCAGCTAGGGATTTCAGAAGTGTATTTATGAGCCTTAGAGCCACATTTCTCATTGCTAGGAAAATAGTATCTGTTCTGTCACTTGTTAATATAATTGTCCTCTCTTTCAGGAGAATTAGCAAGTCACGGTGCATTTAGAAACTGCTGCACTGGTGTTTTGTAAAGTTGAAAAATGAGAGCACATTTAAGAAATGTTGTGGTTCAAATTGTGTGTTGCCTTTGTCTTTTGATTCTGCTACCTGTCCTCTTCTACAGACAATCATTGAACCATCAGTGTGAATAATTTGTTTTAGTCTGGAAAAATTCAGCCAGTGCTAGGATCGACTAAGAGGAATTGTTGTTTCAGCAATAATCTCTATTGATGTGCTGTGTATTAAGCAATAAGTGGCTGCTGAAATTGATGAATTATCAAAGCAGAGATGAGATTTTAAGGCAGTTCCAAATTATTTTCATTGCACTCACTTTTTTTTTTTTTTTTAATTATTATTATTAGATATCCCCTTGTTGTGGTGTTACACTACAAGATTAATAGAACTATTTTTTTATCAGACTTTTCTGTGTCATATATTATTTTCAAAACATTTGGAATGTTTGGAAATCCCTGATATAGGCAGCTCTGTTTCCAAGCCTTCAGAGGGGAAGGAGAAAAGGATAACCTTGTCTTCTAAAACATATTTGTCTGTAGTTTCTTGTGTGACAGCAGATTTTTTTTTTCCCACTTCGCAATATATAGGACAAGGAGACTTGCCAGAGCAGGTCTGATCCAAGGTTGATGAAGGCCAGTCTTCTGCAGCTGGCAGCAGGCAGCACCAGCTGCTTTAAAGGAAGAGACAAGAAGTTTCACATCTAGTGGAAATTTGAAAATTAACCTTTTGAAAAATTTCCTCCTGACTTCTATGGGTGGAAAATCCATTTATGCCTGGAAGCAGGGAGATTTGTAGGTCTTCCACAGCTCTTCCTCTTCAGTCCCCTCTCTTCCTTCCTTCCTTCCTTCCTTCCTTCCTTCCTTCCTTCCTTCCTTCCTTCCTTCCTTCCTTCTTCCTATCTTCCTTAGTTCCTTATTGTTTGCTACTATAATTCTGGCTATTCTCAATATTCATATAAAATCCCAGACCTTTTTGATTCATGTGAAGATCTTGGCCTTGATGATATGCCAAAGATTTCCACAGGCAAATTGAAAATGGTGTGAAACACTGTGTCCTTGTGTCAGTACAAAATAAGTCTATTGTGTTTCTGACAGTCTGTGTTATCAGTTCCTGGTTAGTTGCAAGCTTTAGGCCACAGTGGTTTATTATTTGCTTGCTGTTATTCCTTTCTCCTCTTTACCTCCTTGAGCTGCAAGTACTTCAGGGCAGGCTTGTCTCCTGTATGTGGCTTTTATAGCTCTTGGTTCATAATGGATGTCAGCTATTTGTCAAAGAAAAACATGCATTAATTTCTGGTGTAAGCTACTTCTAGGGAAACTGAACACTTTCTTCATGTATTCCAGCCATTGTTTGACTAAATGTGAGTAGTAGTAGGGAAAATAATAATAATAATAATAAAAATTAACACCTCTGCGCATAAAGCCTGTGCCACTTGCTAACACTGTAGACCAAGGTACAAAGATTTCTGACCCCCTAAAGACTTGATGTACCTAGAGGAGCAGTGAGGCAATGAAGTTGAAGTGTTTTGATATTCATGTGTTGTGCTTCAGGGCTCCATTACTCACATCTGCCAGGGTTTCTTACTTATGTCTAACTACTAGTGATTGTGAAAATAACAGCATATTTGACAGTATACGAGTGTTTTATGCTGAGTGTCCTTCCAATGACTTTCCTGGAGCAGCTCCTATGGAAGGTGAGAATCAGGGACACAGATGTGTTATGTTGGTTGGAGAATATGAACTTCTTCCCTGCCTTCCCTTATGGCTGATCTCTGAACTTTCCAAATTTATAAACTACGCCTTTGAAGAACCACAAAACTTGACATCATTTTCTCCTTTCACTCAAAGCCCCTGTGCTGAATTTAACTTAAAAGCAATAGAAGTCATGTTTAGACAAAACTCAGTCTGTCTTTATTATCTCATTGTAGGAGATTAGATAGGTTTGCAACACAGACTACATAGAAAATCATTTTCCTTAATTTTTTTTTTTTTTAATCTCAATCAACAAGGATTGAGTTGCAGAGACTGACCAAGACAGAAGAAAAAAGGCTTTCTCAGCACTGTGTACAATGCTTTACTGTTTTAGTTTGCTAGTTCTCTCTGCCTAGAAATCTATTTTGATTGTTTCTTGGTGCTTCCCCTGAAAGGCATTTGTAGGGGTGGTTAGAGCAGATGGAGCAAGCTACAGGTGATGAAGTCCAACACCTAAATCTAACGGAAACTTCAGTTTACACAATCTGGACATTAAAAACTCAAAAAGTTCATATCTCTGTGCTTCTGAACAGGTGTCTGGCTACAACTCCAGTTGAGGAAGAAACCTGGATCCTGAAGCAGCTCCTTTTTACAGAGGCAGAGATGGAAAACAGTTTCTTCAGTGCAGTTTGCCACAGTGTTTAATTTTGCTGCAGTCCTAAGAGTCACATAAATGTGGCATGGGCATGGGTGCACATGTACAATAAATATAATGTCTGTGTGTGTTGGAAGGGAGGGATAGATGCATATGTCTAATCAAACTCATGATTTTGTGAATGGGATTATATAGTCCTATTGGAACAACAATGTTCTAACTGGTCTTTAAAGACAGCTTTCAGGCTATATTAAGACTCAAGGTAAATCAATGCCATCTTTTTCACTACATCTTCTAATCTAGCACAAGTTGAAACAGGGGCATGGTCCTTTACAACGCAAGTAATTGAGATTGGTTTCACTTGCTGTCAGTAGCATGGCAGTGATTTATACCATCTGAGATCGGACTGGCTGACATTGCTCTCAGAAACATGGCATTTCTGGTATCAAAAAGTGGGATTTTTATTCATATTTGTGTCATGGTGTCTGTTTTCAGAGTGCTACTTTGTCAAGCAATAGCCTTTGCTGTGCCTGTTTATCAAGTCTTCATGGTTTTCTGCTAATCATTTTTTTTTTGGTCAGAAAGTAATATGTTTCTTTTCAGCCCAGGAAAATAATTCCATTGGCAAAAAATCATTCAATTGCTATCGCTTATCTGCCTGTTGTTTATTATCAGTAGACAGTAGTGGCATCTCGGGAACTTTCAAACACAGAACTCACAATGAGAAGAAAGTATGAGAGATAATTTTTCTTGTTGGTTGTCTTTATTTATTTTTTTCTTGTTCTTCCCATTCTCCAGTGAGGACAGTAACCTTTCTCTGCACAAGCCTGTGGGTCTTTTTGCATGCCGATCAGGACTGAGGTACTTACAGCACTTTGTGCTCAGGGAGACACATGTGGAAAGCCTGGGCACCAGTCAGCACTTCAGCAAAACAGCAGTTACAGAGGGCAGCACAAGTATAGGTGGAGCCAATACTGACAGGAGAAGAGGAAAAATGTTGTGCTGGGTGTCATGAACATTTTGAACCTCTTCTATGATGGCAAAGTTCTGGCCTGCAGGTCCCATTGCTTGAAGTTTTCAAGCACTGGTGCAATTTTAGATGAACCAGATGATGTGATTCCTACCATTAACTTTCATGCAAGAGTAACTTATTCACAGTCCAATAGATCATGTTAGGCCTGGAGGAACTAAAGAGAGGCAACATGGGTTTTCAGGGAGGAGAAATGATGTAGAGGTATTGATTAGAAAAATTCCTATGTCCCAGGCCTATTTATTTCCCCTTTGTCCTCTGTTTTGTAGTATTAAGGCCCTGAACAGACCTCTTTGGCAGAGCTCTCATTTGTGGTTATCTTACTCTGCTTCATTTTTATGCCCATATCATTGCTTTATTGGACTGGACAGCTGACTACAAGCCAACCAGGGAGACTGTCAGCAGTAGAATATCATATTACTGAAGTGAACAGAAATTCAGGTTCTGTACATTTTGAGGTTATTTGCTGAACTAAACAGAAACATCCTGAGATATTTCAGGAGCAGAATTATTTTACTCAAATTCAACAATGCTATCGACAGGCAACTGGATGTTGCAAAAATAATGTCCCCAGCATCATATAAACTCACATAAAACACGAGTTAAGGAGGTGTGAAGCAGCTGGAATATGGCATAGCTAAATCTACTTTATATCTCAGCTCACAATCTGGCTCTGCTGATGGAAGGAAACATTAATGTAACCCTAAAGGCAACCTTACACACAGTTTTTTGGGGGCCTTGGATTAACCACAGGCTAACGGTGCACCTAACAGCTGTTAACCCTGAACTGTGCTCTAGGCTCTCATCTCATATTGAGCTGGCAATGTGTGCTTGCAGCCCATAAAACCAATCGTATGCTGGGTGGCATTAAAAGAAGCATGGCCAGCAGGGTGAGGGGGGGGATTATTCCCCTCTGCTCTGCTTTTTTGAGACCCCACCAGCAGTACTGCATTCAGCACTGGGGCCCCCAGCACAAGAAGAACATGGACCTGTTGGAGCAAGTCCAGAAGAGGGCCACAAATTTGATCATGGGACTGGAAAACCTCTCCTACAAAGACAGACTGGGAGAGATGGATTTCTTCAGTTTAGAGAAAACACCAGGGAGACTCCCTAGCAGCCTTCTAGTACTTAAAGAAGGACTACAAGAAAGCTGGAGATGGACTCTATTTCAGAGAGTGTTGTGATAGGACAAGGGGTAATGATTTTTAACTAAAAGAGGATAGATTTAGATTAGATATTAGGAGGAAATTCTTTACTATGAGAGCGGTGAGGCACTGAACTAGGTTGCCAAGCTATTGATGTCCCATCCTTGGAAGTGTTCAAGGCCAGGCTGGATGGGGCTTTGGGCAACCTGGTCTGGTGGGAGGTGTCCCGGCCTATGTCAGAGGGTTGGAAATAGATGATCTTTTATGGTCACTTTCAATTCAAGCCATTCTATGATTCTGTGTTACCAAATTCTTCATGGACTTATTCTCCAAAAGGTCATTGAATCAAAACTAAAAAGGTTCTATCCAGTCTTGGCTCTTGACTACAAATCTAAGCTGAACCAAAGCAGCCACCTCTACCTCAAAATACTCACTCAATTTGAATGTTATTTACTGGTGCAAAATTACTTAATTTCATGAGTGGAGGAAAACCAGTATAACTTTTTAAAGAAAGGGCCCCATCTGCTAACCAGAAAACTGCAGCACATATAACTGGCATTGCTTTTCTTAACAGTACAGTCTTCATGTACTTAAACAATCAGCCATGTGTTCATTGTGAGAATAAACTGGTCCTTTACACAGACTAAATACCAGCTCCTGATGTGTAGAATGGGTAGGGAAGCAGATAAACCAATAAGAGCTTCATTCCTTTGATCTTTGTAAGGATCCATTTTATCATACTGACAGAAATTCGAAGAAGAAGGGTGCACAGTGGTGAAAGGATATTCAGATAGACTGATATTAGATTATATACCTAGGAATAATGGGATATAAATTGATCAGACGGTTCATAACACTAACATCTTGTGCTGCAGAGTTCCTCCTAGGACAGGAAGGAACAGTTAGCTTATAAAATAAGTCATTTAAAATGATCAGAAGAAAACGTTGGAAAATATACTGCAGGGAACAATCCTGGAAAGAGACTAGTAGATATTTCTCTTTGTTGTCTGTGATTATCTTCATTCATATTTTTAGTGGAAGTGAGGTAAATGGAGGTTGTGCCTTTCAGTTGCTCAGCTACACAAGCTATAAAAAAAAAAAAAAAAAAAAAAAAAAAGGTTTGATTTCTTAACGACATTACTTAAGTGAAGAACATTGACCTTTTCTTTAAAAAGGAGAACAAGAGACATTTATAAACTGAAAAGGCAAGGAATTGCCAGCATGTCAGTTTAAACTCAGGCAGGAAGATCAAACATTGAATTGCAGTGCTATGACAGGAAGACCCCTCAGACACCTTGTAGTAATGTATGCTTAATCAAGGGGGAACGATTTCTTTCTTGTACAAGTGCTCGGAATCTCTAATTCATTTTGTGCAATATTTATTAAAATCCTGGCTAAGGAGCTTGCTTCTGTATCTTTTTTATTGTCTCCCTATTTTCAAGTATTCAAAGAGGTAATTGCTTTTTTGGTTGCTTTGGATTTCTTTCTACATTAAATGTCATACCTCTCTGGTGCTGTGGAGTCATCTATGCATGCAAGCAGAATAAATTACATTTCTATCCACTTGATATAGTCTGTTATGCTGCTAGAATTGTCTACATGGTGGGAATATACTTGATAATCGAGACACTTCAAGTTTTTAGTGATTTAAATGCAAGAGGATGTTTCCACTCCTGAAATAAGTGGAATACTTATTAACTTCAGTTAGGATAGGTTCAAACCTTGAGTGAGGAGAAAGAAACTTAATGCTTCTCCTTTCCCCCACCACTTTGTAAGAGACTTCAGATTACCTTGCTGAAATGTTCCTGTTTCATTGCTCAGCAGAACACCAGAGACATTAGATTTGCTCTGCGGTCTGGGTGCAGAGAGAGAGGTTTGGGATCACATCCTGAATTTCAAAAGCCCTTAATCTCCAAGCAAGAATTTTTTTCTCCCTATGGCCCAGAGCCTAATTCCTAATTCTGACCGTGTCCTGGGGCTGTGCTATCAGACCAATATTTCCAAATCAAACCATTGGCTCCCATAGATCAAGCCCAACAGAAACAAACTGGAAGTGAGTGAGATAAGGCTTAAGTAAAATCACCCTTATTTGCCTGAAGATCAGGATAGATTTTAAAGCCACTCAACAAGTCTTACAGTCCTTAGGCTGTGGTTGCTCATTATACTGTCATGTGAGGTAGGGCAAGGTAGTCCAGGACTGCAGTAAGAGCTCTGGTCCAGAGGCTGAAATGGGCCCACAGGACCTCCGAGCTCCTGCCTAGTAGCAACTTGATCCCACTTCATGCTTTGAAAGAAAGAGTGCCCAATTCAGGTTTGGTGACTCTATGACCAGTAATGGCTATAAAGCATTTCCTCATTGATTTTAATTTCAGGAGCAAAGTGTGTTAGACTTGACAATCAGGTGCCTTTTCTTGCAGATTAGACACTGTTGATACTGTTCTAGTGAGAGAGCTTGTTGTTTCTTTGTTTGTTTTCCCTCTAAAGGACAAAAGAGCTTTAGTGTGTTGATGTATATGTATATTTATATATACTTGTATACATGTATACCTAAAACTGTTAGTCTATCTGCACATATATACAAAGCTTATGAAATAGAAGGCAGATGGCAGTGAGAGATCAAAGATATTTAGACTAACTTTAAGCCTAAAAGCTCTAACAACATCCTTTATCTCCAGATAAAGAAGCTGATTCAGATGTAATACTTCCACTCTTCCTAAACCTTTAGGAACAGTGGAGACTAACATTTTTCAGATTATGGAAGGAAGCTCCTGCTCATACCTGGGCCTGATTATTTATGGCAGAGAAGCTGGTAGTCAAGCAGCTACTGCTCTAGAGCCAAACAGAAAGGTTTTGTGCCAGGCACTGCTTTGCTGCACAACTCTCTCGTCCATTAGTTTAGAGGGTCTTTGGAGCCAAAGTTATTTCCTGCGGTATATCAAAGAGAACTGCTTCCCAGCTGGGAAACTCACCAGGGCCCTTCACTGCTGCTGGGCTGCAACAGCATGAAGAAACCTCCCAATAGCATAGATTGAAAGGCTGCTTAGAGACATCAGTAGCTTAAATTCCTCTTATGCTGCTAATCCTCGAGGGTTTTAGGGATGGCCACCTTTAAAAATGCATGTGGTTGATAAGCACCAGTTGTGGGAGAAATCTGGTCAGTGCTGGGCTTCCCTCTCTCCTCCTCCCAGCTTTCAGATAACAATGCCCACAGCTCTTCCCTTTCTCCCCAGAGCAAAACCCCAGGATCATGACTCCTGCTCCCTTACGTCACTCCCTTACATTCAGATGACACTGCTAAAACACACATAACTCAGAAAAAAATCAAGTTACACTTTTGTGGTCATAATGCTTGAAAGTCACCACTTGCAACTTACCTCTTCATATGGTTTGATTTGGTCACCTTGTTTTACTTCCTAACTTCAGTTATAACATGAAGGAACCTGAAGCATCTCAGATGTAAAATATGCTCCACAAGCTTGTTAGTCTTGTGGTGGAGAGTATCCCTTGTATAGGGCAAAATCCTATTAAAAAGCAATCTTTCCATTCATCTTAGGTGTGCATTGTTTTTCTTTTAAAGCGACGTGGGAAGAATGCCCACATGCTGGCAATAAATGCTGTATAGAGGAAGCCACACAATTTTCTTTCTGTTATTTTCATGTTTGGTTAATAAAGATGCTAATATTTTTATTTATAAACCCTCAGCTATGCTCTCATGTGACCCTAATCAGAGTATTGCGTTCACCCCTGGAGCCCCCAGGATAAGAAGGACATGGACCTTGTTGGAGTGAGTCCACAGGAGGCCACAAGGATGATCAGAGACTGGAGCACCTCTCCTATGAAGACAGGCTGGGAGAGTTGGGGTTGTTCAGCCTGGAGAAGAAAAGGCTCTGGGGAGACCTTATAGTGACTTTCCAGTACCTAAAGGGGACCTACAGAAGAGATGGGGAGGGACTCTTTGTCAGGGAGCGTAGGGATAGGACAAGGGGGAATGGCTTCTAACTAAAAGAGGGGAGATTTAGATTAGATATTAGGAAGAAATTCTTTACTCTGAGGGTGGTGAGGAACAGGCACAGGCTGCCCAGAGAAGCTGTAACTGCCCCATCCCTGGAGGTGTTCAAGGACAGGTTGGATGGGGCTTTGGGCAACCTGGTCTGGTGGGAGGTGTCCCTGCCCAGGGCAGGGGGTTGGAATTAGATGGGCTTTAAGGTTCCTTCCAACCCAAACCATTCTGTGATTTATGATTCTATGATAAA
The DNA here is from genome assembly GCF_011077185.1 of Oxyura jamaicensis. Taxonomy (NCBI): domain Eukaryota; kingdom Metazoa; phylum Chordata; class Aves; order Anseriformes; family Anatidae; genus Oxyura; species Oxyura jamaicensis. Next base: position 147,781,918 of record NC_048894.1, read on the forward strand.
GCATGAGGAGGTTTGTGCACTAGTTCTGGAAGAATCCTATTGGCACCAACCTCTGCAGTGTGACTGGAAAGAGCAAAGAGAAATCAGTTTTATTGATGTGAAACCATGTACTTTAACACCTCCTGCTAAAGGAAGTTCAGTTGATTACCCATAGCTCTTATATCCTGATTTTGTTGAAATGACAAGAGCTTATATGATTCAATTCCTATTTTACATATATCACACACTCCAGCTGCCTGCAGCAGCCAGCCTTTGCAGGGCAGTGGCAGTCCTGCAATAGCAAGGGACAGTGCAAGGTAAGCCTGGGCTGTGTAGCCTCATCCATCACTGTCACAGCCACCATGGCACAGTCATTCATCTCAGAAACGTATCTAGCACTATTTCTCAAAATCTGGTGTAAGAGCCATTGCTCTCTATATACTCAGTGGGAGGTTGACGGAAATCCCCCTCATGTTCACCCAGGGCAAAATGCTTTCCAATGCTGCTGTTTTATTTATTGTGATAACAGATCCATACTAAAATAAACAGGTTTGCAAACTGTTCTAGGATGATAACATCATACTGGTGTAATGTACATGAGGGTTGATACGAAACAGCTTTTTGGCAAACAGACACAACATCCTCATGCCTTCTCCCAGTATTAATGCATTTTCATGGAAAAAGCTAAACTTATATGTAACAACTCAAACCCAAAATAACTTAGTCAGAAATGAACCTCCAATGGAAAGCTAAACTATCAAAATATTTAATTGAAATGTAGCAAGAAATCTCTTCCTTACCAGCTGTTACTGATGGAACCGAGTCAAAAACTACAGCTGGGTTTAAGGAAAGAACCTGGTAATTTTATAAAGTAACACATGTAATAAGACGATAGGACCTACATGTGCCATAAACTGAAGGAAACAGAGAGTGTTGCCCCTGTTCTCCTCCTGTCAGATGGAAACAGGCACAAGGTTTTGAGGGCAAGGAATGAGAAAGCGAGGGGGTGTGACCAGCAGCAGCAGCTCATGTCTAGCTTCTCATCACCCAGCACCCTCAGGTCCTTCTCAGAGCTTCTTCCCAATCCATTCCCTCCCCAGCCTGTATTTGTGCTTGGGATTTTCCAGTGACTCAGACACTGCACTGCACTGGGCCTGGACACGCATGCTGTGTGTGGTCTGTGGGTGGCTTCTCTGTCCCCATGGCAATGGGGAGGGTAGGTTTCTCTTGCTGCGTTGCGGTGCCATACTGAAGGATGTGGTAGAAGGGCCAGATACAGCGGACCAATGTGTGGCATGTGGGGTCCTAGAATGGGAGAGCTACAGAAGTCCCTTTCAGCCTAAACCGTTCTGTGATCCTGTGTCTTTCTGTGAAAACAAACCTAACTCCAAAGGCTGCTCTTCACCGCAGCCCAATCCATCTAATCCCTGCTGGTGGTTATGGATGAATCCCCAGGGGTCTCCTCCTGTAGGGTGCTGTGCCCTCTGCTCCAGAGGGAGTTACAAGGTTTAGCATATCACCAATGAAGGTGCAATTATAAGGAACTTGGAAGATTTGTCTCGTCTAGTGATCATTTGTCCATTCAGGTAACAACATACCAGGTTGCACTGGTGGTGCCTCCAGCTGGAAGATTCAGGCTCCAACCGGCTGGACAAACACAGCCACTTGGAACCCATCATTGAAAGGGGAAGGTGATACATTCAGCTGTCAGTAGAGCCTCAAGTTAGGGTGTAGGCCAATTTTCTTCCTTTTTTTTTTGATTTTTTTTTTTTTTTTTTTGCCTTTTCTTATTTCATTTGGAGTGAGGAAATGGCTCATGATTCCCAGAGGCAGAACTTCTCCTGCCTTGAAAAATCTAACCTGAAACATTAAAGAAATCTTCTATTTTATACCCTCCAGACCTCAGGCATAAGTGGTTTTCATTTGGTGCCCAGGTAATTAGCTTGCTGAGAGATGTTAATAGTTAAGGTAATAATTACTACACCTTTGCAGCTGACCTTGAGGTAACTATAATGCAGATATTTTAAAGATGAAAATAATAATCTCTGATTTTTTTTTTTTATTTTTAAATTAGAACAGTTATTAGTATATTTACATGTTGTTTTTTTTTTTTCTTATTTTGGGTGATGAGTCTGAGCCCAAACATGTGACTATTTGCTGCAGGAGAAATTTACCATGTTTCAGTATGGGGGAGGTTGGGAGAATGGGATGCATCACTTGGTGTAAATATTTTTTGGGGGGTTAAACTGTCCTTTCAGTTGTTGAGCACAAAGCACATCCAATTTTATGCACACTGTGTCCTCCTCTCCCTAAGCCAATAGCGGCCAGTAGGCTTCAGATGTGCAGAGCTGGCAGAATACAATATAAAAATGAATTCTGTTACAAGTATAGAATTAGTAAAAAACAACAGCCCCAAGCTACTGTGTCGTTTCATCATCACTTTCTGCATTCAGAGCCATACACAACTTTTAATGGACCTTCTCTGGCAGAAGGGATGGTGCAGCCTGGGAACAAACCCCTTTTGCAGATAGGGACATGGGACACGGAGTCATTAACTTGCTTGCCTAAATGTCACTGTCACCAGTTATGTGTGGATAGCAGAGCAGGAAAGAGAGCTTCTGTCTGACCTGTCCCAGCAATCTCAAGCAAAATGCAGAAGTAAAAGACTTCTTTCAGATTTGGAGCCGAGGGACCTTCCTTCTGATCCCAGCGCTCTGGGGTTATTGTGCAGATGTGATTTATGCAGTAATTAAATCTGCAGAATACAGTTAGGTGCCTACATGCCTTTTTAAATGGTATTTAAAATACGAATCCTTGAGGCCTGACATTCAAGAGGCACTGACCCCCATCGGTATCCACAGAGGCCAAGGGGACAACTGGTGCTGAAGCCAATGCATGGCCTTGGGCCAGCACGCTCAGCATGGGTTAAGAGCAAACCCAGAACAGCTTTCTCACAATGCATAGCTATCTATTTCACGCTAATTTGTAAGACTTTGAAGCAGGAAGATAGCATGGGACAGTTTATCCTCCTGCTGAATAGCACCCTGAAAATTATTGCTGTAGGTAGGCATTGTGTGACTGATAAGCCAAGCACTCTTTTCTCAGGCCAGCCAGCGTGCCAGCCCACTTAGTATTTGCTGCATTTGATCCAGCACATATCTGGCATGATTCATTCTCTGCAGGAAAATGTGCGCTCTATAAGCATCTTAGGGGCTCTGTTGCTCTGTGTTAGGGAACAGAAGGAAATTCCTTCTGAATATGTTTCAACAAAAAGGTGGGCTAGGTTTTCTTAAGGCTTAAGCAAGGGGTGAAAGATGACATGCCTGTATTGCCATGAAATTTAGTTTGCAGGCTGAGAGACAGTGAAAACACTTTGTACTGAAAAAGTTATGAATTTCTATATATATGTCAAGGAGTACATGACCACATGCTGGCTCCTCAGGGACCAGTCTTTCTCCCCACCACTTCCCTGCAAAGAAGTGGAAATTCTGCTCTTGCTTTTAAAAACACAACTGGGTGCTGTGATGACTTTATTGCCTGTATGTTCTGCTATATCCACATACCCATGGAGGACCTAGCACACTGGTACGGGAGCTGGGGCAGCACATGGAAAGGCTCCCAGTTTGGGTGTCAGACAGGACAAAACACCATAAAAATGGATCCACCTAAACTGGGGATGCTGAGCTCCCAGACACCATATGTATCTGCTCCTAATGGATCAGGAATGGACCAGGTAGGAGACCAAGCACCTAAAAACCAGACTGGCTTAATGAATGCTCCATATGAAGAGGAGTATTAATTCAAACAAGTGGTTATATTCTAATGTTAAAAAAATAAAAATAAAAAAGGCATTAGTTAAGATGAACTAAACACATATCTCTACTTTAGATTTGCAGGGATGTGTGAGAGAGCAGAATTACAATTATCCTTCTACCCTTTTCCCTTTTTTTGAAAGGCTGTGCTGATAGAGATATTTGGGCCAAACATACGCAGATCTGTGCATTGTTGTATGTTTTGTAGTGTTACAGATTTTGTGAAGCAGTACGGGGATGGGATACACTCAGTAGGTTTAAATAGGCCAGGTTTTTGCACTGAGGCAAGCTCTCTTCCACCATCCTCACTATTTTCTCAAACTATTGTGGGCAGATCCTGTGCCTTGTATCTCCCATTTCAGTTGACTTTCTTCAAGAAATTGCCCTTCTCAGGTCTAGCACAGAGGATCAGGGAGCAGTTAGCCTAAGCAGTTTTGATGGATGATTTGGAAAGGTGGGGAAATTAGCAAGGTAGGAGGTTTACAAAGTTTCCTCCCTTCTGACCTCATTTCTCAGTTGGTTTCTTTTGACGGATCCAAGGCCCCTTGTAGGAAAGCTCCTCCTGCTGCTAGTCACCTGCCTGTAGACAATCTGATCTCTTCTTTCCCTAGCACCAGTAACACCTCCAAAAATAAAAAATAAAATAGAATAAAGAATTGCTGAGATTACACAGCAAACCTTCTTTTTTATTGAAGGTTTACAATTCTCTTGTAATAATAGGACAAAGGCAGTTTGGGGGAACAAAATGGAGGAGTGTGGACAGACAAGGGTCTGCTGCTGCTGAGGGCTGTGCTCACCCAGGACAGGTGGCCATGGCTTCCCCAGAGCTCCTGCTGCAAAGGTGGTGGGGACAGTTCATCACATAAATTCGTTCACATGCTGAGCAATGCAGGCAGAGAGGATTTCAGCTTAAATCCCCATCACACAAGCCAACCTGAAACAACTTCACTATTCTGCAGGTTAAATCTGAGTTTCTTTCTCCCTTCTTTGCATGTTGTGCTCTGATCAGTGCTCTTTTGTCTTACCAGGCAATTGCTAATCTTAATTTATATAATAAAATCTGTTGTCTCTTTGGACCAGAAGTTTTTCTTTGAACTACACAGACACCAATTGTTATTGAAATGCATGGCATTCATTTTGTGTGTTTGTTCTCAGGAAACTAAATGAGCAGATTTTTCATCCTGTTCCTGATGTTTTTGCCAAGCTAGCAGGCCATATTTTACCAGCCCCAGAGCTGTAAGCATCCTCTCTTTTGACAAATTTGAAATGGAGAAAAGGAACGGGAACTGGGTTTCTACCTTTAAAAAAGTCTCTCTTCCTTTACAGTGATTTACATCAAAACAGTCTCTAGAGTGGGGCAGTATGACTGCACATTTTTACAAGTGGGGAAACTGAGGGAGAACTTAGTGGTAGAGCTGGAACAGAGATGAGCTGCTGGGAGTCAAAAAGCAGAGCACTGTTTTCTGGGTCACACAGCCTCTTTCTTGCATTAGCAGAGCCTGATAACCTCTTAAATGCAGCTGCATTTATCCTTGTAATGCATCCATGAGGTACTGATGCATTGTCTATGCAGATGGGATATTGAAGCAAATATGTCTGTGTGTGTTTGGGAGTGGGGGAAAGAGCTACATACAAACACAGAGAAGGAGGGAAAAGCATATTGCAAACTCTCATCCACAGTGGGAAAAATATCATTAGTTTTAAATAGTCACCTTCTTGCTCTGCTCATTTGGGCCCCAGGATGTTCCACCCTCAATATGCCTGTTATTGATTTGAGGCCCTGGTCTTCAGTGAAACACGTGGTTACTCTTAATCAGGGCTCCTAGAGCGAGACCACCAGCAGGCACAGCTCAGGGATGAAGATGGACTCAGCAGCTCTCAGCATGCCTGATTTTGCAGAGCTGTGTCAATGCTTTTCAGTGCTGATGGCGCTTCTTTGCTGGGTGAGGTGAGGTGAGCAGCAGGGGTGATTCCCTCTGCTTTAATTCCTCTAGTTAGAGCTGGGCAGCTTTCTTACAGGCAATGGTGTCTAGACATTGGGTTTTGGAAAAGCATTGCCACTGTACTGTGAAAGACCACTGCTTCTCCAGAGCCAGACACCCTGAGGAGGCACTCAGTGTCTGCATTATCCTCTTTTACTTTTTGAGGAAACTGTTCTGCCATGTCCTGAATCCTGACTGACAAAATGCCACCTGTGCCATCCTGGCATCCCCAGAAAAGAGCTCTCATTGTGCTTTGTGGCCAGTGGAGAAGCTCTCTTTGGGAAGGATGCTCTGGGGAGTGGAAACTGCAAGAAACCTATAATGGAGAGCAAGTCTAGGAAAACTTGCTTGTATCATATAGCCGGTACAAAACCCTTTAATTCTCTTTCTAGGGAGAAGAGATTGGAAAACACCAGTGAGATACCTGGGTACCTCTTGCACATTAAACAAAAGGTTTTCCACCTTAAAACATTTGCTAGACTAAGGTGGGGGCACATGAAGCTATGGGCTTACATTTCTTATAATCACAGAACCATCAAGGTTGGAAGAGACCTTCAAGATCTACAAGTCCAACCACCAACCTGACCCACTGAGTCCCATCACTAAACCACATCCCTTGGTGCCCCATCCACACCTCTCTTGAATATCTCCAGGGATGGGGACTCCAACAGTTCCTTGGGCAGCCCGTTCGAATGCTTGACAACCCCCTCTATGAAGACATTCTTCCTGATATCTAATGTAAACCTCCCCTGGTGCAACTTGAGATCATTTCCCATTCCTATTTATAAGGATCCATCTATTTCAGCGTTTTGAAAAACTGATGTGGGAAAGTGGTTTCTGTCTAGCCAAGGGAGAGAGTATGAGAGCAAGCATCTCCACAGCCTAGTTTGTGAATTTGTTTCACCTCCCCAAGCATCCTCTCATGCAGAATCTGATTATGAAAGGATCTTGTGGCTGCAGTGAATTTCAGCCTATAAATATATTAATTTTTGTTTTGTGCACTCTGTGCATCATTGCAGTGCTTCAAATGTTGTCTCAGCATGTTGTTCATTACTAAATCACTGAGAACATATAGAAAAAATGTGGGCTGTGAAACATTTTGTTTTTGTAATGCTTGGCTTGAGTCTGTGCAGTATTTAACTTCCAGTCTACATTTGAAGCATATAGGTTGTAATAATGTTTGACATGGGTGTCAAATCTGTTCATCTAGCTAGAATAAATCGTATTTCACCTCTGTATTTGTCTTTTCCTGTCCAAAACTATGGGAAGATTTCTGTCAAAAATGAAGGCACGGAGTTTTCTTTCTTCAGAAAAGGACAAAATAGAATATCAATTAAGCTATTCTAAGGTCGAAACTACAAGAATAAATGCGGTGTTATCATAATTTTGACAGCTGTGTTATCTTTCTCATGACAAAAAAGAATTTTAAGAGAGTCTTTACTGCTTTCACAGAATATTTCTACATGTTGGAAATTATGCTACTAGTGGGATTTTTTTAAAAAAATAATGTAATCTTTATTTTTCATGCCAATGTGTCAAACTACTTTGAGAAAAAAAAGTAAAAAGGAGAAGAAATGAGCAATGCAGGTACCAGGATTTGATTTTTAATTTTAAGTATTGCTAACATTGCTGAAACTTAGCTATATAACTGCATAGGTTACAATATATCTCCATATTTATGCTTGGGAATGTGAATAAAAGAATGCAGTAAGTGATGTTGGCAGCAAAAAAAAAGGTGGAAGATGGAAAATTATTGTCAGAAGGCTGGCCAGGAGCTGTCCTTCAAGATGTCTTCATAATGAAAAATATGCTTCTATATTTTTTGATTTACACTTTCCAAGCCATTTTGGAAAGAAAAAATGCTGTCAAAATATGCAAAATAGAAATATTTTTTTCAAACAACTTTAGTGTTTAGAGTCGTATCCCCAAATGCTAAATAATCGACGACTGTTTGATCTTTAAAAGCCTCTCTTATTTATGTGATTTCTGGCTATATTTTTCTTATTTTTATGAGGCTCATCTAACAGATATGTAAAGCTCACAAGTTCCCTAGCTTAACTGCCTGTCTTCTGGGAGAGTTACCCACTGCAGCTCCAGCAGAGCTCATGCAGGGAGAAAAGGAGAAATTGTTTTGGGTTTAGTGTGGACTGAGCTCCCTGAAGTCTCAAATTGGAGCTTGTTGCAAAATGGAGACAAATTTTCATTAAAGAACTGGCAAGATAAAACTTGCTACCATTTTTCACCCTCCTTCCCCTCTCCTTACCCTTAAATTCCAGGCAGTGGTAATGTGAAAAGAGAAACTGTCAAGCTGAGTAAATATTTTTAGAGACTCACTACAAATGCAGCCCTGGCTGTTCCCTCTTAGAGCATGGAAGGGTGGATCTATACAGGAACTCCAAAAGATGTGAAAACAGCTCCTGTTTCTGCAGATAAGAGTGAATGCTAACAGCCAGCTTCAGTACTTAAGTTAATACTGACCTTGACCAGCTACAATTTATACAGTTCTTCCTTTATACCTGCTAATGCTGGAGAGGTTATTGCTTTCTTGTGAAAAATGAATAATCTTTTCTTGATTTAAAGCTACAGCTCTGTGGAAACATAAGACAGCGTCACAGAAGCTTTCAAACAAACAGCCCATGATAATGAAGTGCCACACTTAAACGAGGTCATTTTTTCATGAAAAAAACAAGTACGATAGTCTTTAGCACTGACCTGACTGCACATAGTGAAGATGTTGCCACTGCTTTCAATGGGAGATGTTAGACTAAGGGCAACAGCTTTTGAAAATTCTGTTCTAGAAATAGAGGATGCTTCTCACAGAGCCCGTTTCACCAAGCCTCTTCTCCTTGGAACTGTATCATGCAGATGAAAGAAATCTCAAGCTGCCCATTATTCTGATACTCTGCCAAAGCCACTCGAGGGCTGAATGAATGAGAAGGATGAGAAATGTGTCAGCTGGGATGGTCCAAATGCACTCTGATCTCTTAACTGTAAGGGTTAGCAAGAGGAATAGGAGGGTTAAACACCTGAGCTCTGTTTTCCACTTGGTTGTGAACTCTAATAGTGTCTTTGATTGGACATTTGTTTTTCTCTGTTCTGAAAGCTTTTCATGTGAGCACAGTTAGCAAAAGCAAAGTCCTCACTGGGCTAACTAGAATCTTCTGGGACACAGACTATAATTCCTAATTAGTGTCAGAGGAATTGGTACATGACAACTGAGGTCATAGGCTATTTCCAAGAGGTTTTTGCATAGCAAGGAAAATTAACTTTTCAGTGATGCATAAAATGACTGCCAGCCCCTGGTAATCAAGGAGAGTTTCATAACTGAAATGTCAGATATCCAAATACAGCAGATATAACTATAGCTGACCTTAAAGAACCTTCCTTCATAGGGATATACTGGGAAATCTTCACAAAAAGGTTTATTCAGAATCTCTTTTCTTTCTCAGTGATTCCTAAAATCAAATTCAGCAATACAGGACCAGGTACTAGCCTGAGGTAATTTTCTTGTTTTGGGGCTCTAGGCATTAAGCCTTGTTGAGCTCAACATGCAGTGTCAGAATTAATCTGGGTTATTTCTATTGTCATGTGAAGGACAAATTACATCCTTAGTGACACCTGTCCAGCTATTTTTTCTTCAAGAATTTAGCTCAGCTGGATCTGGGAGGACATTAGTGAGCAAATCAGTGATAAATGCACAGGAACGAACGTAAACACTCTTCTTTTTTGTCTCTTGGATCTGCAGTGGGTCTAAAGGGTTGAAAGCAGGGAAAAACATCAAACTTTTACTTTCATCTCTGCAGCTTACAGAAGCAACATTTAATACAACTCTGGAGGTGTCAGAATAGGAAGATGCTATTTTTTCCTAAATTGTTTTTCTAAAAGTAGCTGCAGAAAGATAGATTATCCGTATTTATTATATTTTGCTGTAAGTAGGAGACAAGAGTGATGGCCACAAGAACTTTGTCTGGAAAGGGAAAGCAGAAGTCTGATGCTGAAATTTCTCTTTGTATAGTTTTAGGGTTCATGCACACTGAGGTCCCTGGGCAATACGTACAAACTCCTTGACTGAGCATTACATTAGCTGGTTCAAGTACTAACTACAAGCTAGCTACAGCTGTATGCAGATTCAGAGAAGTTAATTTACCTTGCCTACATTCCATTTTAAGGGATTCTGCCTTGCTGCCACCAAGCTCCTCCTGTACTTTTTACTAGGGCATGTAAAGCTAGTGTGGTGTCCACCCTGTGCTGTGCTTCTTGCCACCAAAGGTTGACATCCTCATGCTATTTCTGTGAGGTTTGGAGATCCATGGAAAGGTGGTGTTGCTGATCCTCCCAAATTCACGGTCAAGAACCATACAAGAGGTATCAAAAATAAAACAAATGGAACATGATTATTATTATTATTATTCCTAACAAGAACTAAAATTTGCCCTTTATTCACCTGCTCCCAGGAAGCTGCAATTTTAGAGTTAAAAATCACCTTTCCCTGCCAGTATTTAGTCCTACTGGTTGTGGCCCATTACAGCAGTCTATCTAGCACTTCCTATTTAATTTATTACATTTCAAATAGAGCTTTCCAGAGCCTCGCACCACAGGTGACCTTTTCCTCTTCCATTTCTTTTTTTCTTGGTCAATTTTGACATAAGTAAGTTTACTCTTTTTATTTTTTAATTATTTATTTATTATTTTATTTTATTTTATTTTATTTTTTTCCCCCAGCATATCTTCTAATGGATTTTGCTGTGTTTTCCCCATTACAAAACTTCTTCCCAACATCTCAGGGTGGGAAGACTGATCAGTAACTGCAGTTGATATGTCCATTTGCTATAGATTTCCTTAGTCATCACATGAAGAATTATGTCTTTTCCGTGTTATTTCTTTGGTAGACACTTTTTGAAAACCTTGTTCAAAACAAAGCACAGATCTCATTTAACTTTGAAACAAACCATGCCATTGCAGTACTTCAGGATGAATCATAGTGGAATTTAAAGTGGAATTTTGTTCATCTGTACCTGGTTTGAGTTTTCAAGACTTCTCTGCCTTTCTTGGGCAAGAAGTTGTTCAGTGAAATACTCTGTTATCAGTAGGGTTAGTTTTCTGGGAAGGACTGTGAGGAAATTATTCACAATCCAGTCCACTGCCATTTTCACCAAATCTATCTCTCTTGCATTTTAATATTTTCACATAAATCACAGCATATTTTTGGAAGTCCTTTTTTATACTGGCTTGAAGTCTTGTGCTTTTTTTATTTAATTATAGCGCAAAGGACGAAATTTGACTGTGAATCTCCCTTTTCCTTTTCCCCAGTCCTAGATGAAGGACACATTCAATGACACAAAGAGAGGGCAAACTCAAAACTGCATAAAGAACACATCTTTTCATGCAGTTTGTAATTTAAGTTGGAAATCACAGTTTTGCCATGACATGGAGGCCAGAAACACATAGACAGGTCACATAAAGTGTGAAAATACATAGAGATAATAATAATAATAAATACTGTGATAAGTAATTGTAAAAGTTGTCACTTTGGAACATATTAAGCTTCCCCAACCCCGACTGAAACCAAGAAAGCACTATTAGAGATTAGGAGACCTGAGGTTGGTGTTATACTAAAATCCATATGCCACATCTGGGATGGCTTTTGCCTTCTGAAGCATGGGATACAAGCTCCTATCAGAAACTGAACTGATGGACTGGAGCAGAGTCATTTCTCTTTTCCTATTCTGATATGAAGAAAATAACTGCAGATATTTGTATGTTTGAAAAAAATGCACGCTTATGGTCTTGGAAAATTTATTCTTCTTTTTTAATGAACTAAAGAGAGCTTGTCTTTGGAGCCCAAGCACTAAAGTAGAGGGAAGATGGACAACATGTCACAAACAAGCAAAAGAACTAAGTTAGCTTAATGACACCACTGGCTGTTTAATTATGCAAAGAAATGATTTTCTCCCTTTCAGCATTGGTAAAAATGAGCTTGCTACATTCAGATTTTAAGTAGAATATCCATAAATTTAAGTTTAATGCCACTGTACAGAGGCTTTACCAGATAACTCAAAAGCCTATCTCTTTGAAGTCATTGAGACTGTCATTGTGCCTAGACAAATTTTATGTTCTCTGTTTAACAGCAGAGCTGGAGCATCCAGCTGGATGTGGGCTTTGCTGAGAGCACTCAAACTGGAAAGATCTGTGTGGATATCTGATTTTGGTTTTTGATTCTTCCCCCCTTTTTTTTCACTGATATCACAGGTTTAAATACAATGTCATCTGACTCCTTCTTCCTGCTCTGTTGAAGCTGATGTGGATCAGTGTCAATCCTTTGACTTCAGCAGAGTTGCACTGGTATATACTGCCAGCAGATATTGTCCTGCTAAGGTGGAGGTCAAGGCAATTCCTTTAAAATCTGAGCTGAGCACTTCTTCTTTGTGTCTGAAGTTTTCTTTTTGTCTTATCTAGTTATCCATCAGTTCTACAAGGATCACAGAACTAAGGTGACTATTAAAGGTCTGAATTGCTCTGTTCAACTTGATCAAAATTTCTCTGCCAGACACAGAGAGGTTGCTGCCCTCCACTTTAGAGTGGGCAGCATTGCATCAGGAAATGATTCCCTGAATTCTGTTGGGACCCTTTGAGATGCAAGACACTAGGGACCCTACTGGACTTGGAAAAGCCTGGGAAAACATACATAGACTTTAGCATCTGGAGGGGCAAAAACATATTCAAACATAAATATTTGTTTCTGTACCCTGTTGCAAACATTCTGCACAGTGCATGGGGATTTGCTTGCTCCTCTCCCATCAAATATATATTAATGGAAGTTGTGTAGATAAATCCCTAAGCTTCTCTAGGAACAGCTCTTCTGTATTTATTATTCTTCTTGAATTTCAATGCCCCTCAAAGATTAAGCAACTTCAGGTTTTATTTTACTTTAGTGAGAGTTTGAGTAAGTCCTGATAACATCTTGGGAACGTGACAGGCGTGATAAAGACCATGTTCTTTATTGGACTGTTCACATCACCTGCATATTGAGAGAGAACATTTTCTGTTTCTGATACCCCAGGATGTGCCAATGCAATATTTGTGTCAGCAGTTATCTGCAACTCCCTAAGAAAGAAGGGAACTTTGTAACAAAGAGTTCTCAGCTTGTTTGCACTTAATGGTGAATTTTTCCAGTACTGGTATGAATTTTCTTGTGAAATGCAAATTGATTAATAAAAAAAAAAGATGAGGTGGAATGGGCAATATCATTAGCTTTAGGCCTGTCAAAGGTTGGTGAGGTTAACAGCTGGTTTCCCCAGATACCCACAAATTTCCCTCAGCTCATCACACAGTAATTGGGTCTTATCTCTATGCATTTGGTAAGTTTCTGGTGAATTTGAAAAAAAAAAAAAAAAAAGAAACACCAAACAAACTACCAAACAACAACACCCACACCAATGTTTTTTCTTCTAACCTATGATCTTTGAAAGTATAGGGTAACTTTTTAAGTTATCAGATTGTTTATAATAGCTCATAATAGGATTGGAACAGATTTTACATTACCTTAATATTGATTAAAGTCATACTCTTCCTTTCTACCTGTTTCAGCAAAGACTCAATGTCTGTCCTCTATTGCTTCAGTACTTTGCCAGATGAAAAAAAATAATAAATCCTGCTGGGTATTTCTTTTATTCTCTTGCAGTCTCAATCTTTAAACTCAGTTTTCATGTCTTTGTAAAGATTTTTTTTTTTTTTTTTTCAATTCATCTCTGCTTTCTGGAATTGCTGAGTAAAAATATGTGGTCTGTGCTGTTCATAAAGGCAAGCCACATGCTGCAAATGGTCTCTGTATCTATGTACACTATATGTAGGTTGAGATGGGTGTTAAAGATAAGCTGTGCTTTAGACCCCTTTTAGCAAGTCTTCAGTTTAACCATCAGGGAAAATTTCACCCATTATATCAATATCTGAATGAAATCACCTGACACTTCTCACACTAATGTTGCAGCTTATTTCACCAGTGTTCAGAAACCCTTTCCCTCTGAGAGTAGGAAATAAGGTGTCACAAGAACAATCTCTTGAAAGCAAAGCATTCTTTGTCAAAAGGCATGGCATACAGAGCACAATGACTAAAAGCAATAAAGACTTCCTTGATGATGATTCTTTCATACAAACTGTAGCCTTTCTCTAAGATAGTGGCTTAAAGTATGTAGGACTCAGGATCAGACAACTTCCTTTAAATTGCCTGGTCCCTTCTATAATCACATCTGCTTGATTTGACTGAAAACCCTGCTGCCTGTAGGTGACATCTACACTGCTAGGTGCATCTGCTCCTGGGAGTAAATCCTGGCTCCCAGGCCAGGTGGTGTGAATTGTTTCAGGCTCCATTGCTCTAAGCTCCTTGAGGAGCATATGGGCTGCATCCGTGCTACATGGTACTTGGCCCTGGATCTCTTCTATGCCCCTTGTGATGTCTCTGTGGTTTTAAAAAGCAATTATATTTTTGGATGGGATATTTTATTTTTCAAAACTAATGACAAACACCTGACTCCAGAAACATTATTAAGTTTGGCTTAAAGAGAAACACTACTGTAAAGCCAAGATGTAAAGTGCTTGTTCCACCCTCCTCTCTCACTGGTTATAGATTTTCTTTTCTTCTTTTTATTTATTTATTTATTTTTTCTTCCTACTTGGCATTTTTCCAGAATTAACTCCAGAATTGCTCTGCATGTTTTTATTTCTCCTCCCTCTCTAAAGCAATGGAGACCCAGGAAGAAGCAATATGGTAATTCAGGTGTACGGGAGGTGCTTGATTTTGTGGACACCTACTCGTGACACAGGACAATGAAGGGTTTGTCAGCTTGGGTATGGGTGCAGCTAACTTTGCTAACATGCTGCTATGCCTGCCTAACACTGTGGTAGCATGGAAAGATAGTTCCCTGCCCAAATTGTTGTGCAGAGTCATGTGAAATGACTTACCCCTTAGGAATCCACTTGCTCAAGAATTGCTGTACCATTTTGCATTTTTCAGGTAAGACTTACTATCGAGAATGCAGTATGTTCTCTTGAATCATTACTCCTGGCAAAGACGCACAAGGAAGATCTTAGTGTGAGCTCTCAGATTCCAAGTAGAGTTTGCATGGAGAGTTGTAGAATATTTATAAAGCCAGTGTGTTTGATCTGGAAATCATTGAGAAACAGTAAACACAGAACTCTGTCGTACCATATTTTTTTCAAAGCAAAGATACACTCCTCAGTGTAAAATACCCTAATATATGTTTAAAATTCTTTTTATTAGTTTTGCTGTTTACAAAATGAGAAGTGTAGAAATACTGCAGGTTCTGTTCAGATCACCAGAAAGCAAGAACGCACTGAAGTTTGCCATGCAATAAAGAAGCAGTGTATGTTTTTATTGGTTTCTTGCAAATGTATACATAGCAAGAATTTTCTTAGTTGTGATGTAAATCAGAAATAATTCTTAATCTCTCAACACAGTTGTGCTTACTTATGTTGAAAAAAGAAGAAAAAAAAAAAAAGAAAAAAAAAAGAGGCCCTTCTGTATGCTGTAGGGGATCTTAGAAAATGAATGGTCTTAGAAAAAATGTCAAGTGTAAAAATCTCCTTGTACAAATCCCAAGCATTAACAAAGAGGTGCCAAATTATTCCTGCCTGCTCTAACAGGTCAGAAGCTTGCAGGAAATGACAGCCAAAATAATATTAGAGAGTCTCTACTATTTTTACAGACAAAGATAAGTGAGCTTTCAGAAAGCCCTGAATTTAGTGACCTTCTCTTCAAATTTGAGCTAATTCATTAGCTTCAGAAAAGCCTTTCAGCACTCTCTCAATAATTATTTTTTTTTTCCACATAGTTGAGTTCTGAATTAGTATTCACCTCTCTGAAGAAAAGAGTGTTATAAACACCTTTTTTATTTATTTTATTATTATTATTATTTTTTCCCTAAAGGATGGAGCTGGAAATCACTTCTTCTTATGGCCGAAATAGATCTGTGAAGGGATTTTCTGTGATTCCTTTTTGTATTTTTATAAGACTTCTCCACATGTGCGTGTTTTTTTTTTGTTGTTGTTGTTGTTTTGTTTTTTTGTTTTTCTTTGTCTTTTTTGTTTGTTTGTTTTTGTTTTAGTGTCTTCAAGAACTACTTGTGGTGTATCAAATGTTATATATGGGGTTTTTATTTCACAGAATCACAGAGTGACTGAGGCTGGTGGGGCCCTCTGAAGGCCATTTGGTCCAATCTCCATGCAAGCAGGGGCACCCAAATCAGGGTGCCCAGGACCACATCCAGGAGGCTTTTGAAGATCTCCAAGGAGGGAGACCTGTGGTGTTTTTTCTATCAGTTGTGATTTGTTGTTGTTGTTGTTGTTTTGTTTTTACTTTTGTTGTTTTCCACTACTGGCATCTTAGCGATACACTGGTGCTTTGTGGCTTGCCTTTAATCACAAAATGAGATCTACGATGACTAACATTTCCATGCTTAGGCACCTCTAAAATTCTGTATAAAATTATTTGAACAACCACTTGTAGAGAAAGACATTCTCTATTTGAAACTTCTTTCTCATTTGGTTGAGAGATGCCATACCTCAATCAGAGTTGATGGAGTTCTCCATCTTTCTAATGGCAAATATACCAGTCATTAGAAGATGAACAATTGTTATCGTCTCATTTGCTACAGAGCAACCATGTGGTATCCCTATGGCATTCAAACCATTTGTTGCTAGAATATCACTAAGGTTACAACGTTCCAGTTAAATCTGTTCACTTTGCATACCTGGAAACTTGGATACATCTAAACTCTGTCGCTTACAGAACATTTTTACCACCTGAGGCACCCTCAGTCAGTAACAGCACACTGGCTATTGTGGAGGTCTTTCTACCACCCTTTCTCATGTAGGTGTGTGACAGAGATACAAGAACTTCACAGACACTTTCCTTATTTCCACACTGCTAGGCTGGAAAAGGGTGTGAGGGAGTGGTTTGTTGCTGAGATTGATTGCTGCTCGTATTGATGTGAAAGTGAAAAGTCTGACAGAAGAAAGTGGTATTTCCCCATGTTTCCCTAAACTCTTTGGATCCATTCTAGCTTTAGACTGGTCTGTTGTCTAAGGCCTATTCCTTAACTGATTTTGGATAAATTATGATATCATTAAACTGTGATATACTGGAATGTGTCTAAAACTCTGGGGAAGGTTAAAATAAATCACTTCATGAAACTTTTTCACACTTTTGCAAAATTATTAACATTTTCAACACTATTCATAAATTTATTTATTCTAGAAGTTTACATTTGTAGTGGTTGAAGAATACAACAACAGTTGAATACAACAACGGTCTACAACTTCCTCGTGAGGGGGAGTGGAGAGGCAGGAGACCTTTTCTCCATAAACACCAGTGACAGGACCCGTGGGAACGGGGTTAAGTTGAGGCAGGGGAAGTTTAGGCTCAATGTCAGGAGGGTGGTTGTGCACTGGAACAGGATCCCCAGTGAAGTAGTCACTTCACCAAGCCTGTTTGAATTCAAGAAGAGATTGGACTGTGCACTTAGTCACATGGTCTAAACTTTTGGGTAGACCTGTGCAGTGCCAGGATTTGGACTCGATTATCCTTATGGGTCCCTTCCAAATCGGGATATTCTATGATTCTATGATTCTATGAATATCTGAAGTCATTCAGGAATCCTACTGGGAATGACTGTCTCTTCCACTTTAGATATGTATAAGTGAAAAATAAATTTGTGACTATACCTGATTTTTGATTTTGCTCTGTAATATTATTTGTATATGACTGTATGCTTGCATAATTCCACTTAATACAACATTCACGGTTAATGTGGTGTACTACATAGGAAGATTTATATGACCAGAATGTACCTAGTGATAAAATGAGCTGTACTGTGAGGTGTTTGCATCTGCCATCAAGTGGCTCTTAGTTCACAAGACCAGTATAGAAATATTTAAAGCAAATGGGCCTTATTCAGCCTTCCCTGGAGAAAAGTGAAGGGAACCACATGAAGGTTGTGTATTGCAATGGTGTGAGAAAAATCTCAATAATTTTCTTCAGACAGGTTAGAAAAAACATGAAAAGGCACCACTGTAGGAACAGTGGCACCCAGTAATATAAAAGCAGTAGTAGGAATGGGAGGGGTGTCTTGGACACTAGGTGAAAATACAGAGGCTAAAAAATAGTATGACAAATTGAGTGTGTGGGAAGAAGAGAGGAGAAAACCTGCAGAAAACTGGAGAAATAGCTGTGAGCATATCCCAGAGGAAAAACAACTAGAAAGTTCTTTTTGGGAATGTAAAAAGTAGGTTTGGAAATTGTGAGTAAAAGAGCAGTATGCTCTCATTTGTTTTTGCCTATTTAGAGAAAGTGAGCTCTGCTGATCATTCGCAAAAAGCAAGATTTTAGAAAATACTGTTTCATACTGGCCATTGCTTTTTCTTTAAATAGGAATATTCCCACAAGTTTCCACTTACTTACCAACTGTTTTGGTCAAAGTGATAACAATATTGAACAATTAGGGAAAAACACCAAAGTGACTTGGGGGAGACTGTTTTCTCTCCCTTTCTTTCTTTCTTTCTTTCTTTCTTTCTTTCTTTCTTTCTTTCTTTCTTTCTTTCTCTCTTTCTTTCTCTCTTTCTTTCTCTCTTTCTTTCTCTCTTTCTCTCTTTCTCTCTTTCTCTCTTTCTTTCTCTTTCTCTCTTTCTCTCTTTCTCTCTTTCTCTCTTTCTCTCTTTCTCTCTTTCTTTTTCTTCCTTCCTTCCTTCCTTCCTTCCTTCCTTCCTTCCTTCCTTCCTTCCTTCCTTCCTTCCTTCCTTCCTTCCTTCCTTCCTTCCTTCTTTCTCACTCTCTCTCACTCGGTTTTTTTGTTTTGTTTTGTTTTTGTTTTCCTTTCCTTATTCATATATGTTTTACGTGTGTACTGAACATTTACTGCACTGAACACTACTACTACAATTGCTCAGTTGCAGTCTCCTGATAAATGAGGGTCAGGAGCTTGTGGGGATGTTTTAAAAGAGCAGTTCCTGCAGCTAACACTTTTCCATATTTCAAGCTTTTGTGGAATGTCTGAACTACTTGGCAACCAGCACAATGGATTTACAATCAGGCTTACCTTAAATCACTTCTTTTACATAGATATCACTTTTAAGTAATTACATGCCTCTTATTTAATTGTATGCTGTTCTCTAAAAGGCAAGCTATACAATTTGATTTACTTAATACTGATAAGGTTTTATTCTCGGTGCATAACATATAGACTAAGCAGGGCAGAGAAGAGCAGGGATTTTTATTTTGTCTAGTTATGAACCTCTTCAAACAATATGGGTTCAAAAGGTCGACTTAACATGAATGTTATTGAGTACATAAATAGAACTTGAAAAACAAGTAATAGAGAGAAAAGCCATGAAGATCTAATCAATACAGTTAATGGAGCATTCAGAACACTCTTCAGGAGGCAGCAGGAGCTCAATCCAGCTCACTAGATATAGGTGTTCAAGTGCCAACTTAAGCAGCATTTGTTAGCCCCATAGGGCTGCCTCAGATAACCAACATGTCACACAGCACTGGACACTTAAGTTAGGCAACCAAACAGAGCCTCAGCTGAACCACTGTACAATGTATTGACAAGGACTTCAATTCTGTTCTCCATTGATAAGAATTTAGTACAATTTGAAGTATCCTGTCTTCCTCTTTAGGTCTCCATCTGCCACTCCAAAAGCAGACAGGTCTCCCATAGGTCTTGTGCCATGTTTTCCAGCCCCATGCGGGTATCTCAGGCAGTCTAAGCATATCCTATAATTTTATGCCTTTGCCTGGCCAACTGGATTGATCCTTAGTATAGATGTCAGTTTCAACTCAATCTAGCCGTAAGTGTCTTAGCTCTTGCTCACCTCAGCAGCATATTAGGTGCCCAGTGCCATCCCTGACAAAGGCTTAGAACTGAATTTCTCCATCTTGGCATATGGTTTGCATGGGAATACCAGGGGTAAGGGAAAGGATGGGTAGTTCAGTGTGCCCTGTGAAGCTCTTGAAAGACAACAAAGCAGTGAATAGTAGCAGCTGAGGGGAGTTCAGAATAGGATCTTGTGAAATTGTACAGCCACTCTCCAAAAATAAAGCTATGCTGTATGATTTTTTAGTGGTGGCACTTAAGCAATAATGACCAGATTTTATTCCCAGTACACAGACAAAGCAGGACAACACATTATGGTTGTATCATGTATAGTTTATTTATTTATTTAATTACTTGAATCTTCAGCTTCAAGAAAATTTGTGATGTTATCTTGATGAGAACTGGAAAAAAAATGTGTTAAGACATGCTCCACTCCTATGAAGGCTATTACTGATGAAAATTATGACAATGTGGTGTCAGGGACAGGTTTAGATTCTCATTCCAATTGTTCTGGCAACTGTAATCAGTAATAGGACTGTCAGGAAGAGGGAGAGAGGAAGTGGGCAGTACAATTTCTGAGCTTGTACCCACAGGTCTCCCTCGTGACTGTGTGGCAAATTCTTTCTACATCAGTGATTTAAAATAGACTAAAGGAAGTTATGCTTTAAAAATTAAGGCAGTTAATAATGGACATGTTACTGGAAGAACAATAAAGTAGGATAGCATGCCATTTCTTCTTTCAGCCATTTAAAAGAAAAGAAACATATCCTAGACAAATGAGAGATAATAAAAATGATACAAACCATTGCCATTAATACCATAACAAGCTGAAGGACAGGCAACACATCCTGCCACTAGAACAGGAAGAAAACATTTTGAATCACACAAAGAGATCTGGCTGAAACTAAGAGGACTTTGTTGAGAGCTGTTGCTGATATGGAGACACCACTCTTTGAAGCTGATTTTTTCATTTGGCATATTTATAGTTCAATCAAATATTCTTATTGATTTGAGGATGCGGTATTTTCCTTAGGAAATGGCTAATGAGAGAAGGTGTCTAGTAAATCCTCTAGAGACTTGAGCTGCCTAGATGCTGATTAAGGCTGACACTGCTGGAACACTGACTGTGTTACTCTGCTTGGCTGCCTACTGTGGCATGCTTTTAAAGATCAGGTTTTAGATCAGTTAGTTAATTTTAATTGTGCTCATATTAATTTCAATTAGCCTATGAGATTCAGGAAAGGCTAAGGCAACTTTTTACTCTCATTCTAAAAATAACTACACAAATGAATTGAAGAATTTCTCATGGAAAGCTGATATTTGCTCCAGTGTTTTGGAAAGGAGATAAAGCATTAGTTTTCCTGGGAGTAAATTGGTCTGAAAGAGAATAAATGAGACTTTAATTTCATGAGACTTTAGCAGAAGCTGATTCTCTTGTTTTACAGGTGAGTTCTTTTTGTTGTCCATATCTTTACTTCCATTGCAAATAAAAGCACTGGAATTGTTTGAGTGATTTAAAAAGCTTACATCTTGTTTTCAGAAGTAGCTTTGGCACAATAGAGTAAAAGTATCAATGACTTTCAGTGAAACTTTGAGTCCAGACAAAGATGTTCAAGCACCTCTGTACCTCTGAAGTTTTTAGTCTGAGTCACTACATGGTACTTGGAAAAGATTTGCCTGACCTCATTGCTTGATCCTACCTGCATTGGAGTCTGCACCCAGTGCCCTGCAAGTCTGATGCAGTGAGACTTCCCATACCTTTGGACTGCAGCTCCTAGCTTCTGAGCATATGAATCTTTCTGGGTCATATGCTATATGCTGTACCATGGTCACTACCAGAAAGTCAGCAGACAAGGTCTGAGCTTACATTGGTTTGAAACCAATGTAAGCTCAGTTAGCATTCTTTAATGCTATAGAAAGTCCTCCCAGGATACATCTTATCTTATTTGACTGGATGCTGACATACTTAATCCTGTATTTTGCATGTCCAATGTACCTTTGGAAATCCCACAGTGAATGATGTTGCTAATGTCCTGGGCATGGAGAAAAACATGAATACCCTGCCCCCGTAGGTGAGGAATTTCTTGTTTTCATTCTGCCCTAACTCCTTTGACTCCCATTAAGTTAAGCCAGCAAAACTGTCCATGCATGAGGGTTAGCTCACTAATGGTAATCAAAACCTTACTTAGAGTTGTTGGGTTTATATCTAGTGACAGAATTGCAGTTTTTCTCTAACCAAACCCTGAGACACAAATCACAGCTTGAACCAAAAAAGAGTCTGTGACATTAGAAATGTAAAAATCTCTCTTCTTCTGTGAAGAAAATGGTTAGCAGTTGCACATGGTTTTTTTTGCATACAAAGCATCTTGTTCATGCTGACACAGACTATTCTTCTCACTGATAAGTAGGTAAATAAACTAAATATATATATATATAATTTTCTGCCTGGCAAGAGATTCTGTTGTAAAATGCAGTAAGTTAATACACTTATGCAGAGATATTTCTTAAGAGGTTGTTGGAATTAGACCCATAACTTGAAATGATGCATTGAGCCACTAGAGGGTTCTGTACAGAAGTAGACTGTTCCGTACCTCAGACTGAGTCACCAGTAAGAGATGTTTTAACTGGATCTTCAGATGGTTGTTTAAACTACTAAGCAGGAAGTCTTTTACTCAACTGTTTTCATTTTGTTTTCAGGAGGTTTCTCTCTTCAAATTCTAAACAACATGGGCCAAATTCGTGAAAAATCAAAGGTAGAAGCTGTGGTGCAGAAATATCTCTGAGATTAGAGCAGCTGGAAAACACAAGCTTTCGGGGGTCTGCTTGGTCCTTGAGGAAAGCTGAAGACATCCTGAGCCCCATGCTGCATTGGACTTGTGCTCAACAATGTCCAGCCATGGACAAATAAAGCTGTGAGTCCTGGGACTGATTTCAGTCACATGAGACAGCCAATAACCATTAGTGACATAAACAATAATAATAATAAAAAAATAAAAATCCAACATTTGCGATTGTTGATGTCACACCACTTTCTCAGAAGGTATGACTGGTAGAAAAGCAAGACAATTGTGTACCATCTACGTCTCTTGAAAACCTACAGCTCTGGGCTCCCTGTTGAGCCAGTGTTACTGCTGTGTAGTTTGTTCAACCTCTGCTATTGAAATGGGCTTACTTAAGTTTTCCATTTATTCATGCCTGTTTGTTTTAAAGCCTGTGCTAAACCTTGCCCACTTACAGAATTGCACAGCCAGTAAGGTGGCTTTACTGAATATGAACAATATTTCAGCAAATAGATTTTTTTGTTGTTGTTCTAATAAGTAATATTTTAGCAGGTTGAGAATATAAATAATGACAATGATCATAATAATATGTGAAGTCAGAGTCTGGCCTGCTCTAATACACAGGGGAACAGTGAGGAACAAGTTTATGATTCCAAAAGGTGTCAATAAGGAGGAATCTTGTTCCACTTCTTGTCCATGTGAGGAGAGCTACATGAGGATGGAGTGAAGCCTGAAGTGAGCATGGGCTGGCTCTGGATGCTTTCCCTCAGAGCAAGGGCAAACACATTCAGGAGATGATATCTCACAGAGAGGCAAGCTGCCATTTGGACAGCTGTCATCCTGGGAAATGGGCCAAGGACCACAGCTTGGCCAGAAGAGGGTCACTGTAGCCCATGGGTTACCGGCAAAGGAGAATACAGACAGCTCTGCAGCATTCTCCTTTGTTGAGCATACCCTGGAGATTCTGAATTGCTACTGAGCTCTGCAGATCTTGTTGAGCAAATAACCTTTTTGAGGGTGCTGCCTAATCCACAGAGCTAAAGCAACCTGGAAAAAAAAGAGTGGGCTGAGAGGATAAATGAGTTCTTTTCAGAGCTCTGCATGGGGTACCTCTGGGGCTGTAATTTGGATGTCAGCTGTAGGTTAGGTTTTTAGCAGCTAAGACTTTCAAAGAAACAAATTAAAGCTACAACAAACTAGTCTGAAAGCTTTTCTTTTCACAAAGCTTACTGTCTATATTTATTTAGTCTCCTCTCTCCTTTCCACCTATCATTGTGTCAGGTTTAATAGGGCCTGAAAATAAGATATCAGAAAACAGGACTGGCAAATATGATCGAGGTGTGATGAGCTCTCGGCTACTTTACCTCCAAATTGAAACATGTAAACAATATATAGTTGTTACAGGAATGTTTTGACCATAAATAGCTTCAGGTGCAGTAATGTAGAACAAAGCTGAAAACCACCATGTGTTCACAGAAACAGCTTACATCTTTAAAAACAACAAACAAACAAACAAGCAAACAAAAATCCTCTGCATTTTGAAGTATATTACCATGCAGTGGAAAAAAGGCTTAAAGCAACTCTTAGACTATTGCTCTGAAAAGCAAATGATAAATGTTTTACACGTCTTAAGTAAAAAAATATTATTCCTGTAAGCCATTTTTCACCTGTGAATTTCCCATTCATCTTATTGTGTAATATTAGCAGGAAAAAAAAGTCCCACCAAAACCCCTTGAAGTCTAAAAGTCTAGTGATTTTTCTTTAAAAATATTATTTGCTTAGAATGGCTTTTGCTATTACACTGTTAGCACAAATATAATGAAATAATGGACAAGTTAGTGGCCTAATGTATTTTTCACTTGTAGTCAGTAAAATGTTATCATCTTAAAAAAAATAATGCACTGCTGAGGGTGAGATTGTGTAATAAGGTTAATGAGTAAAGCAATAGCACAAAACTGCTTTCATCACACTTAGCAGCTCTAAATCACAAAACAGGCGAAACAGATGCTTTGGAATGCAGCCGAGGAGTTGAATGGTAGAAGCTGATTATCTATTAATGAGGGGTTTTTAGTGGTGTACCCTAGTGTAAAAATCACTAGGCTCCGTTCAGGCAGCCATCAGTTGCAAATACCATGTATATGAATCACTGGATTGATGTACAAAATTTTAAATAGATTTTCCCCAGTGCCCTATGGGTTGTCATGCACCAATGCTCTCCTATCTGTTTATGTTAATGGAACAGGATTTTTCACTAAGTAAATATGTGTATTTAATTAAACTCACCGCTGTGTTCTGTGTGAAGATGTAACCCCATTTTTCAGAACTACCACATGACCACAACTCTTTCTTTTCACCCCTGTTTTTCCTTCCCTGTTACTTCAGTCCCCTGACTGGAGAGGAGCTGGATGTGGCCCACACTAAGCCCTTCTGAGCTTCAGGACATTATGCAGCAGAAGGACTGCCAACAAAGCCGCTGTCCCCAAAAGCCTGATCTTGCACCAGAAGCTGGCTTTGGCTTTGGCAGCAGCAGGTGCAGACCCCTGGGTTCCTTTCAAAGTTCCCACAATTAGCAGGATTGAACAGAGGGGTCTTCTGGGGAGTGACCTGCACTGGGACTCAGCCAGCTGCTCTGCTCCTGAACATCTCTGGGGGCTCCGCGGTGATAGGGGCCAACTCTTTCTGTTGTCCTGTTCTGGGGATGAAGTCTTCCCCTTCAATGCATTTTGAGACTGAATGGTTAAAAAAAATGTTTTACAAAACTATACATTATACTTAGAGCAGGAGTAAAAGCTCCTCTTTCCTACATCATGGTCCTACACATGGACAGAACAGTGCAGAAAAGACTACAGAAAGAATTTAAATCAGGTTCAAGGTAGAAGCCTGTAAAAATATTTATTTCAGACCAAGCAAAGATCTCCTTTCATTCATTAAAGAGGAAGCAAGTTTATTATTAATATCATTGTTATTTCATCTCAGTATATATTTCAGCCTATTTTTTATTATTATTTTTTTTGGTCATTGTCATAATTATTTTCCTCAACAGGAATAGAGCAGTTTCTGATATGCTCTGCAGCACTCATAGTAAGTCTTGGCATGATTTGTGGCTTTATTTATTGAAGAGCCGGTATTAATAGTTTACATTTATTAGTGGCTGCACTCCCTTTACTGCAGCATGTGTTTGCAATTTAATGCTGCCATGTATCAATGGTGTTTGCATGTTTGGTATTTTATTAGCCACCAGCAGTGCTCGTGCATTTTATTTAGATCATCCTATATCTTTTCCTGGCTCTTTGTAGATCTGTACTTAGGAAAGGCTTGGTGTTAACAGTTCATATCTCCACATTTCCAAGAATCCAGAAACTGCAAAGGCCATGCACATTGCAGATCTCTCCTCCTCATCCTACCTGGTAAGATATTAGGAATATTTCCCAGGCTAATAGGGGTAGGAAGACTGCTGAATATGATCTTTTCTCTTGTGGCATCATTAATCAACTGAGAAAGCAATTTAAAGGGGATGCTGGGCTCTGCTTTGGCTGTTTTGTCTGTTTCTTTTATTTTTTTTAGAGGTTTGATGTAGAGGGGGGCTTAGAATCCAATTAACTGAAGTTATTGGGATATTCATGAATTGCTGCTTCTTCTGCCATAGCCTCACTGACACATAAATATTTGAGAAATCCTCCTTGTTCATGGATACTTCTTTGTTTTTAAACAACAAAAGAGACTCTCAACCAGCGTCATTGCAGATGAGTGGCACTCAGCATATGGACAAGGGAAGCAGAAAAGCCACTTCCAGTCATGGCTGTGCCTATACTCTGTCAATATGTATGAGAGTGATGGCTTTGTTTCCACAGAAAGCAGACCTTTCCCCTGAATGAATAAACATGCCAACCGCACATCCTCTCATGCTGCAAAAGACCTGCTTCCACAGAAATGGAGAAAAACATCTCCAAAGGATATATATTCTCTTTCTAAAAGTAAAGCAAAAGTGCCAAGCTTAACATTAGCATCCTTGAGTTACTACCTTCCATCAGACTTGTGGGGACTTTGAAAGATGCTTAAGAATTGCTGAATTGCTGAGAAGAGCTGGCAAAAATATGCTGAATATTATTTGCAAAGCAGTCTCCAAATTAAATTCCCCTAATTGCCTTTTCCTGATTTTTTTTTTTTTTTTTTTTTTTTTTTTATTCACCTAGCAGCCTTGTTTACAAACCTTCATTCAAATGCCATATGGATAAATGGTTATTTATGAACAGAACAAATCATCCAAACCTTCCAGTTATTTCATATAAAATGGAATATTTTATTTTTTCTTTACATACTGAGTTTTCTCTATTGCCACTCCCTGAGTCATCATGAGATTGGCCAAAAAGTCTTAAGGCTGTGGTGAGATTTTGTTTGAAAGATCATAGAAAGCACTAATTTTATTTGGTTTTAGTGCTCTGTAGGATTCACATTTCCAGGGTTTACCAACACCTGTGTGAGTTGCACATATATTGGAAAGCTGAAAGACTCATATAGTCCTCTGGCTCCTGAGAAATAAAACTCTAAATTTAGCAAAAATAATATGATCTTAATGAAGAAATCATTAAATTTGGAAATTTCTGAAATCTTATGAGATCTATAGCAAAACCTCTGCTGATATTTTATGCAGCCCAGATTTTGCCTCATGTTCATCATATTCTACATTACAGTTATAAAGATGGCAAAAGGACAGCTGTGAGTCCATCTGTAAAGGCCTTTGGTGCTGGATAGGCACAGTAGACATCCAAATGTAACATTTAATTCTTCAAAATTCTTGACTAATATCTAAAGTGGGAAAGAGCTGAAGTGGGAAAGAGCTGAAAACCTGCTTTTTTTTTTTTTTTTTTTTTTTTTTTTTTTTTTT
>NC_048894.1:147809344-147838149 GCF_011077185.1 Oxyura jamaicensis
TTTTTTTTTTTTTTTTTTTTTTTTTTTTTTTTTTTTTTTCTACCTCCGTCTTACCTAGATTGATAATCGAGATGATGTTCCACTAAAATTCTTGAATAGCAGATCTGAACAGAGAGACAAATAGCCTTTTCTAGTAAAGGAAAATGTTAGAGGAACACTAAATAGTTGTGCAACTATTAAGCTTTTTAAAAGCTTTTACTTAAATTCAGTCTCCACATATGATGTGTCTATGTTACGAATATGTCAAAGTTTCATCAGTGGTTTCCCATTTAACTAGTTTAAACATTACTGAATCTGGCACAGGAATATGAACCACCATGGGAATGATGATGTTGCTGGGGAAAAAACATCTATTGCCAGCATCAGATGGGCAAGAGTGTTGGGAAGAGCCATTAGGAAAACCATCACCTGGGGGAAGAGAGGTTTTTCTACTTTTTGTATGAATGTTTTGGCTGATTTTACACAAAATTAAAAGAAATTTGCTTTGTCTTATGAGGAAGAAAAAAGACTGACATTTAATGCAGGAAAGCTCCAATTTGTTGCAAATGAATTATAGTGGTTTGTTCACTCTTTCAACAAGATCTTACTCTCATGACAATGAAAGATCTTAAGCATTACCTTCTTCATCTCTACCTGTGAAAGGGACATGAAAACTGCTGGGTCTTCCACAGGTGAAAGCAATACCACTGTGGAAAAATAGTAATGCAGAACAAATTCTTCCATTTCTTACAAGTTGCCTCAAGTCAACATGGAAACTAAGAATAATTTTCTGAGTGCAAGGGGAGAATCATGAATAAAGTGAGTGCATCTTGATGTGCATATATATTACAGGAGCCTACACTGTTTTAACTTGTCGAAGTATGTAGGAAAGTGAGATTACAACAACAAGCCCATAGATTTGACTTTCCCTGATGGGGCGTTATTAGCAGACAGAATAAAATTCTACTTTTGTGCAATATGTGTTTTTTAGAATTCTACACATACAAACATAAAAGTATGTATACCCTCTGAACTTCTGTGCATTTAAGTTGGGCCTCAAAAGACATTCTATGTCTAGGTGCTCTTTGATTTCAAGTTGCATGAGTCACATGCACAAAAAAGAAACAAGTAACATGTGTGCCTTTAATCTCTCTGTTCATATTGCTCACGAAAGGCAAAAGGGTTATTTGCAAGAACTGCATTTCTTGAGAGATGAGAGAGAAAGGAGACTGGTTTAAATCAGCAGATAAGTTCCTGTGCAGGGCAGTCTCTACCTTGAAGAGTTGGCATCTGAAGTAACTGAATGATGAAACCTTTAGCATTTAAGTAATATGGGTCACAGGATGTAACATAGTCATAGGTGTCATAGATGCCCACAGGACATGACTTTAGATCTTAGGAGTGCAGGTCTACCACTCTGGGCTGCATCAAAAGAAGAGTGACCAGCATGTCAAGGGAGGTGATTGTCCCTCTCTACTCTGTCCATACTCATGAGTCTGTGTCCTTCTAACAAGAAGGACTTGTTAGACCAAATCCAGAGCAGGACCATGAGGATGGTCAAAGGACTGGAGCACCTGTCCTGTGAAGACAGGCTGAGAGAGTTGGTGTTGTTCAGCCTGGAGAAGAAAAGGCTCTGGGGAGACTTTACAGTGGTCTTCCAATACTTAAAGAAGGCCTACAGGAAAACTGGGGAGGGACTCTTTGCCAAGGAGTGTAGGGATAGGACAAGGGGAATGGGTTTAAACTAAAAGGGGAGAGATTAAGATTAGATATTAGGAAGAAGTTCTTTATTCTGAGGGTGGTGAAGCACTGGAATAGGTTGCCCAAAGGAGCTGTGGATGCCCCATCCTTGGAAGTGTTCAAGGCCAGGTTAGATGGGAGTTTGGGCAACCTGGTCTAGTGGGAGATTTCCCTGCCCATGTTGGGGGGGGTTGGAATTAGATGATCTTTGAAGTCTCTTCCAACTCAAACCATTCTGTGACTCTATAACCTGTACCACAAACTGATGAAAAGAAGAGGACTTCCATGCTATGACTCCAAGGAGAGAAATGAACCTGCCAAACCATCTTAGGAACTGAACCTTGAGAGGCCCATGGGAGCTTACAGGACCAGGCAGGTGGAAAGACAGTATGAGATGAAATGTCTAAGACTGGATCACTTTTCTTTAACTGGAAGGCAGTACAATTGCTTTTGATCCTTAATTTTTAAGGCATTTGTGAAACTTTAAAAAGAGAATTTCAGATGATGATCTGCTGAATCACTTTATTTTGATTGAAAGAATCATACTCTTAAATTCACAACCCTTATTGAATCATTCTCCTGGACTTTCTGTGAAAGGTATAGCGTAAGGATCTTAATTGTTTAGTATTTTATTTTATTTTATTTTATTTTATTTATTTTATTTTATTTTTTATTTTAATCTGGTAGAGAAGCTCCATTTTTAAGGGCTTTTTGAGTAAAATTCTCTCTTTCATATGGTCTACATTAGATGACATGCTCCAAGTGTCAAGGAAAGGGTTTTAGCTGTTGCTGGTGGCTAAAGTACAGCCTAGACTGTGGTACCACCTGCATTGGCCTTTGCAGGGACCAGGTCATCATGTTTGTGAGTCAAGGTAAGATCTGAATGCACATCTGTGAGTAAGCAACCAGAACACACACCGAATAGTTGCTATCCTCCCCATAAAACTATCAGCTTCTGAGCATCCACTTATATAGGGTAGAAAATATACTAAAAGAAGCATTCTCCACCTAGGTCTCTTGTTTGCTGGTCTAGCCCCACTGTGTTGTTGCAGCCAGTTCTGACCAAGAGTCAAAATATGAAGAAAACTAGGCTCCTTTTCTGACTTATAATGGATGGAGATTGGCATAATTGGAGGGATTTACTGTTAATCAATTTTATAATCATTATGGTAAAGCCAAAACTGTTTTGTTGGGAAAGGTCTGAACTATTCTAGAAAAATACCTCACCTTCCAGATGGCTTAAATTTTATATTTTTCTGCATGATGTTCCATTTTGTGGGATGCAAAATAGCTCTTTTCAAAAATTAAATTTGTTATAATAATTAAGCAACATTAACAAAGAGTAGTCAAAGCAAAATCAGACATTTGAACTAAACCCAACAATTTTTTTTTTGAACAAGTGGGTTTTTAGTATATTGTAGATTTTGATTTGTGCAGTAATTTGGGGAGATGAATATTCTTAAAAAGATCTTAAAAAGCAAGAAAACATTTTTTTCTAACTGTATGGACAAAATTTTTGAATTTATGTATTCAGTATTTCTTATTACTCTGCGCATTTTTACTTTTATTTTTTTTATTATTATTCTGTTGGGTTCATTTATTCTACAATCATTCTGATTATAATACAAATGGCACACAACTGGGATACACTTCTCAGTCTCTTTCTCGGTATTTAACCTCTGTGACCATTTTAATTGGTTTGCAAGTCTCTTTCTCCATATGTAGTATGATCATATCGACCAGGCAACTGTCTGACAGAGTCAAAGTCAGTTTTATTACATACTCTTATCATCACAGATAGCTGGAGTATATATGGAGTATATATAGTGCAGCTACAGATATCCCCAAACATTGATCAGCTGTTTTTAATGAGGTTAGACCTTTTTTTTTTTTTTTTTTTTTTTTTTTGAGGCTTGACAGTGATGTTACAACAGAAGAGCGTAGAAGCCATGGATCCTTTTCACTCATCCTCCTCCTAATATGCAGCCTATTTCCCTCCAAATCTCACAGATAAAGACAGGGTAGAATCCATGTTAATGTTGTGCACATGAAGTAGATGTTTATGACTGAACTAATTACTATATAGCCTTTATAATCAATACAGAGAAATGGGCACCTCTAAGGCATGTCATCTTATTCCAAGATAAATACCTGAAATAGAAAATATACACCTCACAGATACCTGTTTCTCATCATTGGCTGTGGAGAATTTAGACAAGTTTCTCTAGCAGTAGTTGAAATGGGTATTACTGGAGAAGTCTTCCAGCACTGTGATAAGATGGTTGTAATACATGCTCAGTTGCTCAACATTCGTCAAACCAATGAACCAACCAGACAAAAACCACAAAATGGGATGTCCAGGAATTAGAAAGGGGATAGAGCAGTAAATTCTGCAATTCTGGAGCCATAGGGATGGCAGTTGCCCAATGAATTCCTGAGCGCTGCTTAGCCACTAGATTGGCTATGAGTAACCTGTGGCAATGGAAGGTATCCCTGTCCATGGCAGGGGGGTCAGACTAGATGATCTTTAAGGTCCCTTTCAACCCAAACCATTCAGTGATACTGTGATTCCCTGGCCTGACCAGATGTGTCCAGTGTGCAGGCTGGCAAGGTTAGAAACCTGACCTTCATACAGTATTACTATTTCTTTGAATCTTCAGTCATTGATATTAGTACCTTTTTTTGGTGAAGTTTATTACCAAAAATGTTTTGGAGAAGTGTGAGTCCTAAGATTGAGTTAAATAGTTCACTTAATGTTGTATTCTTAAGGCATAAAGTGTGTGGATGAACATGAACACACACACACATTTTAGAAAAAGAGTTTATTGAGCATAGCCACTTCTACAACCGAAGTAGAGTATGATGCCTGAGGAAATCTATAGTCATGGGTTCTATTATCTGAAGATACTTTTCCACAGAAGGCTCATTTATTTTAAGCCCTAATATAAAATAATGAGTATTTGTTCTAAGTCAAGTCAGGACCGGAACTTATCTCCCAGGGGATATGTGTAATTTTGGTGATAACTAGAGAAGAATTTCTTCCCCTGGAGTGAACTGTACTGGATTTAGTGATGCATTACTACACTGAGCATCAAAACTGTGCTTACTGTTCATTTAGCTTCTCTTCAGCAGAGCACTAGGGTGTTTCTTTTCTTAAGCATACAAGTAGTCTCAGAGATTGACTTCAATAGAGCTACTCAGGAAATCAAGATGAAAATTATTTCTGCTTATTTCACAGATCTAATATGTCCAATTTTAGAGGAATAAGCTTTTCTGAAAATTGGATTTTAAGACCATAATAATTTTTGGTTCTACCCATGGATCTCAAAGCATTATATAGATATCAGTACTAATTGAATCAATATTTGGAAAATGTAGAAGTTTATCAAAATTAATTTTATGAGGACAACATATAATTTATCTCTGGATTAAAATTTCAAATCTGTAGAAGGCCTCTTGTCTACTTAATATATTATATACCTCAAAATACTTACATTATACTATTACCTAAATTGTAGCCACAAGCCAGGAAAAGCTTTCAGGTTTCAGTTTTTGTTCTAGTTGAGTAACTCATGATTATATATATATATCAGGATCTTTTTATCCTGAATGACATAACGTCCAGGAAAAGGGGTTGTTCTTATGCAGATTAAAGAAGCTGGATATCATGCTACAAGTTAATCAACTCTCATTTGGAGGAAGGCTTTAGATGACGGTCTCCTGTAGTGAGTCCTCTGCTGAAGACATCCAATGTGGGATGGCAAACGATCACTGTCCCCTTCCATTGCTGTTCTTCAGGGCTTGGTATTGGGGCTTCATTAATGACTAGGATGATGGGACAGACAACAGCCTAAGCAAGTTTGTGGATATCAAGCTGGGAGAGCAGCTGACACAGCAGGGCTGAGCAGTTTTTCAGTGGACCTTCAGTAGTCTGAAGGAAGAGGCTGACAGGACCCTCATGAGATTCAACAACTACAAACAGAAATTCTTGTCCCTTTGGAGGAATAACACATACAACAATGATGGCAGGCACTTCCTGGATAGGGAGCAGTTTTGCACATTTAAACTGGGGGAATCCCAATGGATGGCAAACTGCATGAGTCACGGAAATTTGCCCAAAACACAAAAGACACTGGCAAACTGGAGAAAACATAGTGAATGGCCACCAAGATGGTTAGGAGATTGGGGTACATGATGCACAAGGAGAGACTTGGGGAGCTGAGTTTTTCCAGTTTAAGTTTCATCAATGTCTGGTTAGACACAAAAAGAAAAAAAAAGAAAAAGAAAAAAAGGAAAAGAGGGAAAAAAAAAAAGAAAACTCAAAATAATAAAAAATGAAAGCGTAGAAAAGGAAAAAAAAAAGGAAAAAGGCAAAAATAAAGAAAAAAAAAAAAAGAAAGCTGTGAAAGCTGTGGAATTTCTTTTCTTGGAGATTTTCAAACTGTCTGGACAAAACCCTCAATAACTTAAGCTAGCTCTGAAGTCAGTCCTGCTCTGATCAGAAGGTTGGCCAGGATGATTTTTAGGCTTCATCCCAACCTGAATCACTCAATGGCTCTTTGATTCTGCAGTGAGCTGCGAGAGGGCTGTGCTTTAGGAGAAGTTCTGGTGATAACCTTAATTTGACAACGAAGCCCCTACAGAAGTAGAGTTTAAGGCAAAAGCCTTACGTTTCTTATGTTGATTCTTTCTTCTGTCTCCATGGATGCTAAAGCCATCATTGCACTTTCAACAGGACAGGTCTACCTGCCAATACACACCTTAATATCTAGCTTATGCTTTTGCATAAGCTCCCCAAAGAGTGCATTGCTGTAGAGGAAGAGAGGTTTTAAATCCAGATTGACTGGGCAGTCCAGTGTGAGAACACTCATGACCCTGAAAGAGTCCTAAAAGAATGATGATGATAGTAATGGAAACTCAGCTGCAGAACTTGGTAAGCTGTGACCACTGGGATAAAACATTTGTCATACCATCAAAAACAGAATGATATTCTTAGGAATGAGAGAGGAAGGAGACAGGACAAATCACCCTATCTGACCATGAATGAGCTGTGCCACACAGCTAGATGCCAACTAATGGGTGGAGGCTGAGTTACAATTTCACATTTAATACCTAAAATTTTGTTTTAAATGGGGGGAGGGAGTAAGTGGAAGAGAAACCTGACACTAAAACCTGAAATTTCTTACCTCTGTAATAAAAAGGTTCTAAATCTTAGCTTTGCCATAAAGTCGCTGGTGGCAAGGAATTAACAAACAAACAAACCATAGAAAGACAACCTTCCAGTGACTTTTCTTTTGCTGCCATGTTTCTTCAGAGTTAAAGGGTGATTAGGAACCACTTGAAAAACATATGTAAGGAGGGTGTCATGAAGATTCTGTTTAATATTTTTGTGAAACAGCAGGGGAGAGAGCTGCAGCTGCAAGTAAACCTGTTCTTTGCTCCAGTGAAAGTTTTGGCATGAAGATCAATACAGTGAGACCACAAATTAATTGCAATTATGCTAATATAATATAGAGGGGTTCATGCAATTAAAAGGAAAACAACAACAACAACAAAACCAACAACTAGGATTTGGTTCCTTAATAGGATGCCTGGATCCCATCTGGACAAACATGCTAGAATTCTAGAGGCAGAAAGACTCTTTTAAAAGCTGCCTGAAGAACAGATGCTGTAAGCAGTGCTGGCTGGAGCTTACCAATCTTTTATTGTGTCCAAGCCACAAGTACAAAACAGTGTTGGTAAAAAAATAAAAAATAAATGTTTTTGTTAGAAACACTCAAGAGAACACTCCCCTAGTGCAGTGTCAGCTGAGACAGAACTAAATGACAGGAGTCAAAACTAGTCAACAGAAAATAAATCTTGTCAAACAAATCTGTTTTTATTCTTTCAGCAGAATGGTTCTTTCTGTTGAAGGTACTCGTGGTAAGAGGGAATGTATTTAATACTCCTACAAAATATATGTTGCAAGGGATAAAAGTCAGCTGCATAGCAAACTAAAAGAGACTGTTAACAGAAAATCTGGGGATGTTGCAAGGGCTTATTATTAGGAATCTGACAGCCTGTCTAAACTACAGAACATTTTCATGGATCATCTGAAAATCATAAAAATAAACTCAACCACTAATTAAAAATATATATCAGCAACACAACAGTTCACAGAATACTGAATGATGGTCAGCTATTTATATAAAAAGATTGAGTTTGCTTGCTCTATTCAAGTAAAATATGATTTAATACAATTAAATCTGAAACTATGTACTTAGAACAAGAAATGCAGACATTTGATAAAGATTCAAATAATGCCTCCTCCAACAGTATGACTGAGAAAATGCTAGAGGTTATGGTGAGTAAACATTTCAACATCAGTTTCTAAATATGCTCCGTAGCAACAACAAAAAAGACTAAATGTGACCTTTGAGTAAATGAACAAGGTAAAGTAGTGCATGGAGGTGAATTATCTCACTACAGCACTGGTTGGATTGATACTGAAAAATCTTTTATTTTAAGAGTGTGCATTATCTAAGGGATATCTAAAAGTTGGAGTGTATGAAAACAAACAAAAAAAAAAAACAAAAAAACAAAAAACAACCCTACAAAACAGTGACTCAAAAACATGTAAAAATACCATGTATAAAAAGGCCATGATTTGTTAAAAGATGACTTGATCACAGAGTACTGAGAAAATACCAGAAGTTAAATATTTGTTCAATGCCTCAAGAGGAAAGATAACAGGATCTGATGTCAGGAAGTTGAAGCAGTATGTTGAAGTGAGAAAGAACAGCAGTGAACACAGGTCACTGGGACACACCACTGCAACAGTGGTGTCTTTGTGTCTCTTGGGGTCATCACATCAGGACTGAATGACCTTTGGGAAACTTCCTGTTAATCAAACACATCTTATCAGGCTCAGTATAAGAGGGCGAAGAAAGAATCTTATTCTGAAAGAGATGGAAAAGAATGCCACTTGAAAAAATAAAAAAGTAGAAAAAAAGCAGTATAGAGAATCTTAGTTTGATGATGAGTCTAAAAGTACTTAAAGTATTTGCTATAGTTAATTTAGGGATGTAAGTCTGAGCAGAGACTCAGATTGCTACAGATGATAACAATTAACTATGCATTTTTTCCTACATCATTTAAATATTCAACCAAAAATCTAAGCTACCACTTAATTTAATTAAATTCTTGTCATTAAAAAAAAAATCTCAACACAAAATCTGTCTCTTTTGTCTGTGACATGAGTTAAAATCTGAATCTTCTATAAGTCTTTAAAGCTCCTTCTGCTATTTGGAGGTCTAGTTTAACACCACTGGCTTTTCAAGTGTCATTTTCAAAATATGCTTTCTAATGATGAGCAAGTACTGTTGGAGGTAAGCCATCACTGTAGCGATACAAAGGTTTGACTGAGCCAATTAGCACACTTACATATGCAACACCTCCACCCCCCAAAATATGGTGAACACCTATGTGAGGCCTGTGCCTCACATATGAGGCTTTCAAAATTTATTTCTTATATTTCAAGGTTTACATTTTTTTGAAGAGTATTATACCGCTAGAATCATCTCTAGAACTAAAACTATTTCACCAAAGTGTAGTCTAAACAGTAAAACACCATTATGTGATTTTTGGAAACCAAAAAGGATACTTTCATCAACCTTTTGAGCTGGCTGGGAAGTTGTCTAAAGACCTTAGGAAGAATACATAGTTTATTGGGCAGTTAAGATAAAACCAGGTAATAATGAGGACATGACAATAAATACAGAACTCCTATAAAGAACTCTGAAGGTCATATCTCAAAACAGAAAATGCTGAAAATCAGTTCTCTAAATATTTAGAAAATCCACAATTCAAGTGCTTTTCTTGTTCATCCTATAGAATCTCAGCTTTGATTATAATGAAGCTGATGACCTTTGTGATGTCCTGATGGCCTCCAAAATGCAAACCTGCAAACAGAGACGCTGAAAAAAACTAAATGAGAGCTTCCCCCTCTTTCTTCAGCACTGGTTCTAAAGTGCAGATATGTAATTTCAACATGTTATGGATGAGCAATTCAATCTTTATTATCCCAGTCTTTAGCCTTTAGCATATTACAGGTAGCAGACTGGTTTGTTGACTGATAGAGGCTAAAAAATTTGCACAAAACCAAAGTTGGATCTATTGAATATTCAAACATTCAGAGGCAGTGTACAGACATATAAAAAGTGTACAGACTTTTGTTTCTTGTATTAGAAAATATCTTGGGTTTGAATGTGTCACAGAAACAGTATGAGGAATTGGAGCTTTTATTTCATTTTGAAGGGAATGCTTAGATCCACAGAGGTATCAAGTTGGTGATTTCTAGGTAAACTGGTTATATTTGAGAGTCTGAATATATTTGAAAGCTTGGAGCTGAAAGACTTGTGTACAAGAAGCTTGCAGATGAATACAGGTGCTCAACCTGTGCCTCCCAAGAGACACCTCACATCTAATTGATTTCTCTTTTGCTTCTGCTAGTAGTATTAGAAAATTGTGCTTAGTATGGTCAGTCTTCAAAATGCTTGCTTGACTAAAATTAATTAGACATCACAGCATCCTCAGAATAACTTACTGTTCTCCATTTATTAGCTAGTAAGCTGAAAAGAGAAGTGAAATTACTTTCCCAAAGCCACACATCAAATCAAGATTAGAACTTGTATTTCCACATTCTCAATTTTGTGCTGTAACAGTCTGATTATACTGCCGGTAGTTTATCACCTTGCCGGTGCTGTATGGCTCCCCTAGGTCTCCTTCTTCCTAATAGTGGTTAACTTTCAGACCATGTTAAATGCTCACTGGAAAGGTGGATGATGGGGATTGGCTAGAATTGTTATGATGTTATGATGACTTTTTCACAGACTTTTTCACAGAGTTTTTAAAGATAAATTTTTTACTGTGTGGATGCCTAGAGCTAGGCACTATTATACACCTAAATTAAGGCAGAGTTGCTAAGCACCATAATGCCCAATTAAATCAACAGAGAAATTGCTTGGTGAGCATCCTTGAAAACCTAGAAACTGTTATTTAACTGTATGAAGGTGGGCACTTAAATTTAAAACTCTTGATCTGACCTCTAAGTGATAAGACTCATTATCAAGTGAGAAGATAGTTTTCCATACAGTATGTTTCAGGCTAGTGCTGGGAGATTTTCTTTCTTTTTTATTTATTTATTTATTTATTTTTTAATTTTTACAAACAAGACAGATTTCAGTACATAATGCCATGTTCCATATCCCAGTGAAGTAAGAATAAACGTGATTTTATTTTTATTTTTTATTTTTTATTTTTATTTTTTTAGATTAATTTAGTCTGTCCCTAGGCTTGTGTTCTGGTTTTGTCTGGGATAGAGTTAATCTTCTTCCTAGTAACTGGTATGGTGCTGTATTTTGAATTTAGGATGAGAATAATGCTAGTAACATACCAATGTTTCAGTTGTTGCAGGGCAGCACTCACCCAGAGCCAAGGACTTCCCAGCTCCTCGTGCTGCCCTGCCAGCGAGGGGCTGGGGGTGCCTCAGGAGTTGTAGGGGACACAGCCAGGACAGCTGGCCCCAAATGACCAAAGGGACATCCCACACCATGGGGTGTTGCGCTGAACAATAAAACTGGTGGAGTTGGCTAGGGGAGCTTCTGCTGCTTGGTGACAGGCTGGGCATCAGTTAGCAGGAGGTGGGCAATTGCATTGTGCATTAATTACTTTGTATATCCATTTATTATTATTATTATTATTATTATTATTATTATTATTATTATTTAATCAATTCTCTCCACCATCCCACTGGGAGAGGAGTGAGCAAATAGCTGTGTGCTACTTAACTGCCTTCCAGGTTAAACCACAACAACTTGGTAGGCAATACTGGATGCCTGTTCTTATGAGAAAAAAGGAAAATATTTGAGATGGATTCTTGTGGTCACAACAAGGCCATTTGTTAGGCCATTGTTCCCTAGAAACTGTTGCAATCTTTATCAGTCATGGGGACTGGCTTTCACTATAATGGGCTGCCCTAATCCTAGTACAGTAGTTCAGAAGAAAGGAAGCATATACATGAAGGTTATGGAAGTACAAACACAGTTATAGTCCTTATGTATTAATAAAGAGCAAAGATAATGCTAGCTGAAAAAGTGAGGAAGTTGGTTGCCAAACGGAAGGTTTCTGCACCGTATCCCTTGAGGAAGACCAAGAAACAGCAAGTCAAAGCTTTAATGCAGAGCAGTCCTATAATATCATATGTGGCCCCTCAACTGTGATAAACTGACAAGAAAAGATTGAGTAGTCTTGAAGTCAAGAAAGAAAGCCCTAATAAAATTCCCCTGCACCTGAAGCTATGATATTAAATATCATTCCTGTGACTCTTGTTATCTATATGTCCAGTTAAAGACCTGAGAGCTTGCCTTTCACAAAATTGACCTCCAAGGATGCTTACTTTTCATTTTCAAAGCTTCTTCCTGCCCAGGATGATCTGTGGTGAGCTCTTTGCACCCTTCATTACAGAAATGACTTCCCTCTTAACATTACCTAAGTACTGGACAAAAATAATAATCCAATTAGTTAAAGGTTCTTACCTGTGTCCTGGGTTTTAAAGAATCTTGCACACATCGGTTCTATTTTTTTTTCCTCCAGCCTCTGTTAATATGACCTGATTAGATATGAAGGTTTCAAATTCAGTGATTAGATATACCAGTAGTTTAAATGAAATCAGTACCTGCTTTCCTTTCCAGCTTACTTATTGTCACGCTTAAATAGATGTGGCTGAATATTGCAGGCAAGTGAACATCCAGATAATATTTTGCATCTGAGGTCTCGTTCTAAGGTGTCTGCTTATTCAATGAAGCATCAGAATTAGATATTTGACTTGTCATGGCCTATCAAGACATGTCAGGCTAAATTTCCAGCTAATCTAAATCATCACAGTTCCATGCTACCCATGGACCAAAGCTGATTTCCAAGTGGAAAATCTGTCCCGTTGCTTTTTCAGGACTTGAAATCAGTTGCTTATGAAAGAGCTCCTAGCCAAGAATTACTCATAGGATTTGGAAAGTAACTTCAAACATAAAATAAATTGTCCAGAATAGAAATTTCTCTGCATTTGCTCAGTGAACACAATGCAGAATTCATCATTGCTGCGGGAAACTTACTTTAGCCAGAAGCATCTGGCAGAGTTGTTCCTCTGCCAGGCAGCAATATCATCATCCAAATACAATAGCTGGAAGCTCAGGGCATTCTTCTAGGTGCTGGAAAGTGTGGATTCCATTTCAAGTGCGCTGAGGAGGACTATCATGGCTGACAGGGTTCCTTTTGGTTTCAAGCCAATCCAGAGGCCTTATGGCCCTAGCAGCATTTTCCTGTGACACAGCTAGCTGGAGCAGGCAGCAATTTGGATAGGTTCCCATGTGGTCCCTGAATAACCTGGGGGGTTGGTTTCAATATGCTGAGTTAAAGTTGTGTGTG
The DNA here is from genome assembly GCF_011077185.1 of Oxyura jamaicensis. Taxonomy (NCBI): domain Eukaryota; kingdom Metazoa; phylum Chordata; class Aves; order Anseriformes; family Anatidae; genus Oxyura; species Oxyura jamaicensis. The sequence goes on from NC_048894.1 coordinate 147,822,524, forward strand.
CTATGTTTAAATTACAGCAAAAATAAGAACTTATATTTTTTCACTGGGATGATAGAGCGTTTTACAAAAAATGAAATAAAATAAAATAAAATAAATAAAATAAAAATCAGGATTGTCTTTTGTTTTGCCGGTATGTTTGACAACTCTGCTTGCAGCAGCCTTGGCCCCTAATGGAGTATTCAGAACTGCTCTGCTCCTACTAAAATCTAGGACATTCATTCTTGCCACTGGCTTGTTCTGTCCAACACCCCTGTCAAGGCTGTTGCAGCAATGTTTCCAGATCATTATCACTCCAAAAATATAAGCTTACTTTTCTTAAAATTAACTGTAATGACTTAGTTGGTTCAGAGTAGCTTTACCAAGGTAACAGAACTAAGACAATTTGAAAAGGCAGGTTTCTCATTTGCACACTAACTTCTCCTTCCTCTGACTATCACTTCACTGAAGTGAATCAACAAATTTTGATTTCTACTACCACAAATATTGCATTTTTATGCCAACCATATCTATTATGTCTGCTTAAACACAAAGCACACATTTATCTGAAGCCAATGGCACTTTCTGTTTATTGTGAATTCTAGTGTGCAGAAAAAATAAGAGACTGATCTTGACCTCAGAAAATCCAGCCACTGAGAAGACAAATTATTTTATAGAGGGCTATCTGATCTCTTAAGGAATAAATGTTGTACCTCTGTTCTGTTTTTGTGTCTGTGCCTGATGTTCACATCACTTATACATCTTTATTTCTATAGCTGACTAGGATTCTTCTCTGTTATTTGTTTTTGATAACTTACTACAAGGTGGCAGTTAAAAGTCCCTTAAAAATCAGAAATCTTTTCCATGTATGACATTTCTTTATATTCAATGATAAAGGCACCTTCTATATGACATTGTCATCTAGACATTTGTCACCGTCAGCTTGGGATTCCAAAAAGGTTTTCATTTCCTTTGAAACACTGCCCCTCTCTGTTTTGGAGTGAACCTTTTCCTTGAGTGGCCAGCATGGGCTATTGACACCTTGACAGTTATCACAGATCAGAACTGTAAATGTATTTTGCAAATGCTGAATCAAATACCACAGTCGTCTTATGGAATTCTACCTCCTTCGGAGAAATTCTACTGATCTTTCCTAAAGTGTAGAGTCAAATTCTCATCTTGAGATCTATCAGCTCAGTAGGAGTTACTAGACAGAATTTTGTTGCTTGCATTATGCAGAAGGTCAGACTAGAATAGACTAACAGGCTTTTTTTTTTTTTTTTTTTTTTTTTCTTATATCCCCCTTAAAATTGATGTATCAATTGAGCAATTGCAGTGGAATCATCTGAAAAAAACATCAGTTTAAGTTCTGATCCACTTCTCTTTCTTTCTGTTTCTTTCTTTCTTTCTTTCTCTTCTCTCTCTCTTTCTTTCTAATCAACCTACTTTGGTCCCAGCTTGCATTAGTCAGGATTATCAGACCCACAGATTCTTTTTATTATTTTTTATTTTTTCCCATGATGCCATTCTAAGGCAAAATTATTTTCATACCTTATCTGTAGAAAGTCTGACTCACAATTTTTTTTAAACTGTTTGGCATTGAGTAAATAATTCACAGAGCCCAAAGAGCAGAAGAGTCCCTGAAACAGGATAGTGGTATGGAGCAAAGAGCAGTTAATAGAAAGAAATGAATACATGATGCACACTGCACTGCTTAACTTTTCCTTGTCTTATCTCTGCATGACATAACACAAATTAAACACCTTGAGGGATGATGTTAAGAGATAATCTAAATACCTTCTTCATCATCCAGGAATTATTAAATTAATTTCTAGTGTATAAGGTATGCATAAAATTACTATTAAATTTATTTTTTTATTGCTTAATTACTTACAGGGGGCTGTGATTTACATAGCTTGCAATTTTAAAGAATCAAGGTAAATAACTTAATTAAATATTACATAACAGCCTTTGGGGGACATTGCCTACATTTTAAACAGAAAGGGAAAGTTTGAATGTATTAATAAGCCGGGGCAAAGATTTATGCCTTTGGTAACAGAAACAGTAAACACTGCCATGATCAGATAAATCTTTCTTATCTACAAGCATTAGGAATAGGACATGTGCATCCATTATACCTAAATTTTTAATAACTCTTGACAAATTTCACCTTTACCCAGGCAAACACCTTGCCTTCTGCTTAGAATCATAGAATCATTCAGGTTGGAAAAGATCCTTCAGTTCATCGAGTCCAACCTTACAACGAGGTCCACCAATAAATCATGTCACTAAGGGCCACAACCACACATCTCTTATATACATGTGGATGTCAACCCCCACTTCTCTAGGCAGCCTGTTCCAATGCCTAACCATACCTTCTCTTAAGAAATTATTCCTGACATCTTATCTAATCCTCCCCTGGCAAAATTTGAGGTTGTTTCCCTATGTCGTATTATCTGTCATCTGAGAAAAGAGACCAACACCCTCCTGGCTACAACCTCCTTTCAGGCAGTTGTGGAGAGCAGTGAGGTCTCCTCTCATGCTCTTTTTCTCCAAACTAAGCAACCCCAATTTCCCCAACCACTGCTCATAACTCTTTCTCATCTCTTAACCATCCTCATTGTTCTTCTCTGAAAGTGTTTCAGCAACTCAACATCTTTCTTGTAGTGAGGGGCCCAAACCTGAACATAGTAGTTGAGGTTTGGTCTCACCAGTGCTGCGTACAGAGGGACAATCACTTCCCTGGTCCTGCTGGCTGCACTATTTCAGATGTGGACCAGGATGGCATTGGCCTTCTTGGACACCTGGGCACACTCCTGGCTCATATTCAGCCAACTGTAAACAAACACCCCCAGATCCTTTTCTGCTGGGCAGCTTTTCAGCCACTCTTCCCCATGCTACGTGGGGCTATTACAACCTGAGTGCAGCAGCTGGCACTAACTACTGGTCAGTGCCATACACATGGATGCATCCCATTGTACCAGTCTACCAGATCCCTCTGCAAAGCCTTTCTCCTCTCAAGCAGATCAACATCCCCCTTCATGTGGTGTTTGAAAATGCAGAGGGTGTACTCAGTCCCCTGATCAAGACCATTGATAAAGATATGAAAACTAGGCCAAATATTGAGCCTTGGGGAACAACATGCATGACCAGCCACCAGCTGCATTTAACTCTATTCATAATGACTGCCTGGAGATTTGGCCAGTTTTTTACCCATCAAAAAATACAACCACCCAAGCCATGAGCAGCCAGCTTCCCCAGGGGAATGCTGTGGGAAACAGCATCAAACACCTTGCTGAAGTCCAAGTAAACAACATCCACAGCCTTTCCCTTGTCTGCTAAGCTTGTTGTCTTATCATAAAAAGAAATCAGGTTAGTCAAGCAGGACCTACCTTTGCTAAACCCATGCTGACTGTGGCTGCTCACCTGCCTGTCCCATACATGTTGTGATGTCACTCAAGATGATCTGCTCCAAGCCCTTCCTGGGTACTGAGGCCAGACTCATAGGCCTCTGATTCCCTGGATCCTCCTTCCTGCCCTTCTGCTGGATGGGCACCACATCCACCAACCTTCAGTAGACTCGGACCTCCCTGACAAGCCAGGACTGCTGGTAAATTATTGAAAGAGGATTGGCAAGCTACTAGCTGCTTCAGTAGCCTTGGGTGGATTCCATCTAGTCCCATAGATTTGTGTGTGTTGAGGTGGTGTAGTAGGTTGCTAACAATTTCCTCCTGGTTTATAAGGGCTTCATTCTGTTCCCTCTCTGTCTTACAACTCAGCAGGCTGGGTATCCTGAAAAGCTACTTGTCCTACTAATAAAGACTCAGGCAAAGAAGGAATTAAGTACCTCAGCCTTTTCCTCATCTCTGGTCACAATGTCCAAGTGGTGTATAGTATAGCAGACTTGACGTAAATTGTTCCTGTATAGTAAACTTCAAGATACAGTTTTAAGCTAGTTGTCTCTTATTGAACACTAACACACACTATTTATTTGGGTTATATTGCAAAAATAGTGCAGTTCTGCTCACAGATAAGATAGAATTATCGTAAACAAATAATTTTTGCTGCCCTGGTTGCTTTGTAGTTAGTGATTCAGCAGCAGTTTGCTCTTTTAATAGATAAAAAATATTTATTATTATTATTATTATTTATTTTGTCATCAGGTGCAATATTGTCATCTGTCCCATAAATAATAAGTTTTTCAAGTGTAAGATATGTTAATAGTTTACAATTTAGAGTGCTGATTCTTCTTCTTTTTTTTTTTTTTTTTAAAAAAAAGAAAAAAAGTAAATTTTGGTATTAAATTGTTACCAAATATGTTATCTGGTATGAAGAGATTCTCTCAGTGTATATATTGCAGTTCAGACTTCAGCCTTCTTATTAGAATGCGTGGGATTGTTTTCTTTCCAGGGGTAAAACAGAAATGTAAATATTTGCATCATAAATCTCAGCTCTGTAGTTGTAAACATATTTTTTTCCTCAAAACATATGAATATGTAGAATGTCACAACTTTGTTTCCAGGCCTTATTTTAATACTTTGACTGAATTGAGTATTTCAGCCTTATGAGTTAACCTTAAGCAACTCACAAACTCACAATACTCAATAAATGAATTCTCATTAGTGATCAGTTGTGCTAGTTGTTTAGTCACAATAGCAACTGACCAAAAAAGGAGAGCTTAAACCATAATTATTCATTTCAAAAAAATAATAATAATAATAATAATAATAATCTCCAAAATTGTCAATAGCATAGTCAAGCATCCCTTGCTATTTTACCTTAGTGGTCCTTTTAAATTTTTAATAAGCTTACTGCTGTTCCTGGTCTTTTGGACTACAGTGCCATTAGGAAAATACAGCAACAACAAGAAAACAAACAAACAAAATTATATTAAAAGAATGTAAAGAATAAACAAAGCAAACCAAAGCAAAACAAAAACGTAAAATGGCCTTATGATAAAAACTGTAAGGCTTAAACCAGGATAATGCTGGAAAATCATTTGCAAACCCACTTTTCCTGCTCTTTAAAGAATCTATGAGTGGAAATTTTCAGTGCGAATGCTGCACACTGAAAGCTGAATGAATACAAACACACATTTTTCATGTGCAACTCTTCATTTTCCATCTTATCTCTTCGTCACAATAGTAAGGCAACATTTAATTCTAGGTAGACAACACTGAAGAAAATTCTCTTTTCTTTTAAATACAATTCAAATGCAATCATCTGTCACGGGTAATAACTGTGAGATAGGGCTTCTCATGATATGAATGAACAGTTTTGCTATTAGTACTAAAATAATTCACTCTCATATAGCCCATTGCATCCCCAGTGACCCACTAAACAATCACTAGACATGAATTTGTAGTTTCAAAGATGGCAACTACCAAAATCAGGGTGCATAATTCTGCAAATGAGCCCAGAAGAAACCTTTTTCAAAACCCAGAAAGGAGAAAATTTATTCTTTTGCTTGGATGCAGTGTTTAGGCATCCCTGCTCTGACCAGTTATCTGACTGTGATGTGCAATGAAGAATGCAGACCTCTTACTTGCCCCCAAACACCTATAGTCTAAGGACAGCCCTCACAGCCTTCACCAGCATCCCTGTGGAAGGGAAAAACTTACAAGAAAGCTACTGAGACATGAACTGGAAATATACTGTCTTCTTCTGTTAATTTTAAGATGCAAACACACTGTTTAGGAGCCATTATTTTATTGATTCTTATAGTTAAGTACAGAACCTTTTATCTTACTAAAGTCTTACTTCTCTTCTGAATACTTTGATCTATCTAACGCACCCTGGTGCCCACAGCACTGAGGGACTTAACCCAAAGGATAGTTAGACATGCCAACCAAGAGATGTATTTTCAGTCAACAACTTTAATTGTGACACTGAAATAACCTTGGAAAGTCACCTTACCTACCAGTTTTCTTCTCACTCACCCGTCATTTGTCTATATTTAGACAGAAAGTTGTGTGGATTTTCTTTTGTTTTATTTTTCACATGTGAAAGTGATATATGTGAAACTGGTAGGTTAAACTCCTAGCTCAGTGCAACCTTTGTCTTAGATGGGTCTAGAAAGACCCATTGTCATTCCATTTATTATCAGTAAGATATTCAGTGAAAACGCTGTGTGCCAATAAAAATGTAAGCCAGTACATTCACAGTAGACTTGACATAATAGCAACAATAACCTTCTAATAACCTGTAAGATAGACATATGGAGAACTCCAAGGCATCTTGAATTTTGAGAAAGCCATCATCTACACATGAGAGCAATTCAAATTTAAATCACATTTAATTTCTTACATTGTTTTCCATTGGTCTGCTGACAAAAAAATAGACTGCATCTGAGAGTGCACACTGCATGGCAGGGTAGTAATGATCTTTGATCCATCTAATCTCTGTGAAGGACTCTGGGTGTGCCAGCGCTAGCGTGAACAATATTTCACTGGAAGCCTTGAACTCCTTCATCATGCTTGTTTTATTTATTTGCACTGTTTCCTGGTTTTGGTATCCACAATGATCATTTCCTCACAGTTCCTATTCTTTAGTGATCTGCAAATGCTACTTAAGATCAGTAACATCTTTTCGTTGACTGCAAAGCCTCCTGTGTTTGTGTACCAGCTTCTTTTTGTTGTTGACACTTATTTTGCTCCCACCTCCCCCACATTGACTATGTAAAGAGGTACATCTGCTTTTGTTTATTATGATGCTCACGTCAGCTGTGTTTTGCTGTACATTTTCTTTCCTTGGCTACCTCCCAGCCTTTGTGTTCACAAAGGAGAGTCAAACAGAATTGATATGAACTGAACCAATTACCACCCTGTCATGGGGACTCAACCATTGGTTCAGCTGCAGAACATGCAGCATTGTATAATCCTGAAAAATGTCACCCATTCCTTCACTAGGGCAGAAGAAATTGCTAGTACAATGAGTAAGTATTTTAGCAAACACCAGAAAATTCTGAAGTCATTTTCTTTACTGACTTTTCCCAGTTCTTGACATGCAGAGTAAAAAGATAAATTCCTATTAAAATTATTCAGGCCTCCTCAGCTGGCTGTCAGTGGAATCAGCTCAGTGCCTGTCCAAAGCATGAAGGTATTAACTTTACATTGGGGTAAGTTCTTGTGCACAGGAAACAGACATTGGTGTCATGTCATTTAGGGTCATATTTATCTACTGGACTAGTTCACCACACAGTGATTTTCCAATTTGCTCAGAATGCATGTAGAAGATGACATGTTGTTTTTGGCTGTCACTCCTGTCAGGCTTGCAAGTTTGCAGGATCTATCCTGTTTTGCACACAGGTGTTTCTCTGCAGAGAAAATGGTCACAATGACTCATTACTCTTGGCACCCTCACAGTGTGTCATGGTCAAGTATGCACTCAGGCTAGAGCAGATGCTTTCAGGTTGAAAGGAGAAGAGGAGAGGGCCCTAAAGTGACTCGCAGCGCTGGACTCCATCCCCATTGTACTTCATGAATGGCACTTACTTCAGTGACCTCTCCCTGGCAGGTGACAGGGTCCTCCTACCTGGTCATACCTTGTCCTACCACCCAGCCCTGAAGCATCAGAGACAGGTCATGTCAGCATTACAACACACAGCTCCAAAATTTGCTTCTTCCAGGTGAACGGGGATGAGACTTGACTACTTTGTAGAGAAACCATGTTACATGCGTGGCAGGAAAGGGAAAGCAGCACTTTAAAGTCTACTCATGCTTTGGCAGGCAGGGCTAGTGGCATCTTTCAAGCACATCCTTGTGAAAAGCTCCTAAGCCAAAGCATACCTGCTGTATGGATGGCCTAATACAATGGTTAAAGAATGTTAAAATTGATGTCAAACAGTGAAAGATAAAAATTAATCTGGTCACTTTTTATATTGCAGGTGTATTTTATATGCATTTTAAATGGATTACTAACTGCTTAATAGGGCTTAGCAGCCTGTTACAGATGCAAACACTTAAAATTATGCCAGGAGGATAAAATATGGAAAGTCTTAAGCTCTTATTACAGCTGTAACCAGCTGGATTTGTAGCTGTATAAAACAAATGAATTCTCATTTCTCATTGCCAATTTATAGGAACCATGTGTATATGTGTTTGACCACATGGTTGTCTTCAGAAAGTGGAGGATTCTTTTCCAACCATGGAAAAGAATCACTACATGGCCAGGTAAATGCCTGGGCTAAGCATGCATGTGGAACGCCTGCACCACCTTACTGAATTGTGTCAACAAAAAGGGAATGTGGAGTTCACACCAGGGATCTGATGGACTAATATGGAAACTTCACACAAACCCATGTTATTGCAGATTTCAGGTAGTTTGATCTTCTAATATTTAGTCAGCATTCTTAGAAAGGTCTTTCTAACAAAATGTCTTGAACTTTTTGAATCTATGGCTAGAAATGCTGATATGTTTTTAATTACAATGTCCAGATATCAGAGATTTTAACAGCAGACAGTCTAGTCACATCTAAATGTCTTCAGATGTTTTCATAACTCCCTATTCATAGCATTTATCTTTGTTACCTGTGAGCCACACAAGGAACTACACTGACACCACCACAGTCTCCAGTGGACTTAAGCAGAAAAGACACAATAAAGCACAACAATGAAAACGTATGCAGATATACTCCAAGGATTCAATGTCTCACAGCTAACAACAACACAAAATAGGATCAATAGGTTTAACACAAGGTTCAAGTAGTTCAGACAATGTGGCTGTAGAGAAGGGAGGAAAAAAGACCCAGTGCACATGGTGTTTAAGTTCCAGACAGTGAATGCAATTATAATAATGAACAAAAAATAGGTAAATACACAACAGGTCCCCAAGTGTTTAGAAACTACCTTGGATTTCTCCCTAGAATCAAAATCATGGCCATGGATTTCTCCCTAGAATCAAAAAGTGCAGGTACAAGTTACAAAGATGATTTTATCAGAACAAATACTATTTTATGTTAGGTACTTACAGCATCTCCACAACATTAATCCCAGCCCATTGACAGGGTCCACTCTACATTAAAATCAGCAGCTTGGCAATTAGAAAAAAAATGCTGTGTTGGCTTGCAAAGAAAATGTGATTTGTGAAGCTCTCAAGGTCCATGAGTTTTGTTCAAAATGTGCTGCCTCCAACACTTTGAATCCTCAGATGAAAACAAAGTGTTCCTCTAATGTGACATGTCATTTTGCATAGTGTTTTGTTGGGTCCATTGCTCTTATTATTGTCTTTCTTGGAGTAATACCAGAGCCTGCTTCATATTTGGAAGATTAGCATTAACAGGATAGAAAAGAAGGCGGCAGCTGTTTCATGATGGCATTTAGATAGCTGATATGTCTGCTGCCTAATCCACATATCATCTACATATCCAGTCAGCATAACGCAACCTGGTAGAGAAGTTTACGGGAGAAAAGCCCTTTAAATCTAGGTGTGTATGGTTATCATCTTCCCTCTCCCACAGCCAGAAAAAAAATACTTTCAGGTAGTTTCCCTAGCCATACTGACAGCTTTCCTCAGCTTCTTGCTGTAAGATAAAGTTTGTCTCTAAAACTGTGGTGTGTACCCTCATGTTTAATAAATACTGTAATAGGAAATTCTTAGGCTTTTGGGGTAGAGAAAAAGCTTTTCTGGGTAAGTATCCACAGTTTGGAATACTTATTTCTAAAGATTCAGATTCATTTGAGATTCTTTTGAAAGATCATAGTCACGATAATTGTGATGCCAAATTGCAATAGCTGCAAAAAGCTCCCTATAAATTCAAGAGCTCAAATGCTGTTTAACTTTAGTTGGGTCTGTAATCCTCAAGAGCCCTTTGTAATCTCAGTCTATTGGTTATAAATTTATCACAGAGTCTGCTGACTCTCACTTATCAGTATTGCCTTGTGCAATCAAGTTCTCTAGACAAAAAGAGTCTCACAATTGAATAATGTTCACATCTTGTTGTGGTGTGTTGGTTTTGTTCTGTGGGTTTTAACTAAATAATTTTAAGAAAATCTTTAAGCAACAATAGGAGAAAACTGTAACCAGGTCTAAAGTCAAAGAGCATAAATGAGATTATTTGGAGCAAAGTAAAGGTCAGTAAAGGTATGGAACAATGAGAGTTTTCATTCAACTGGAAAACTCTTAATTATACAGCAGATTTTCAGGAGAGGAGACTGGATGCTATTATCATTTCTCTCCACTCAGTGCTTCAGGTCCTGTGGCAGCCCTACATTGCCATGACTTATATCTGTTCAGAATATAGAATTTCACCTGCAGAGAAAAGATGTAACCTGCATTGGTTGAAGCGTGGGCTTGCACGCAGACATCACTCTCCTTCTTAACTCCTTGCAGCCTTTTTGATAGAATTGCTGCACTTCAGAAATCTATGTACTTATCATAGAAACCCCAACCCTCCTCCTCTTTACTTCTAAATCAAGGGGAAAGAATATACTAATGAATAGGAATTATGAGCCTAATGAGTAAGAATTGTGTTTTCCTTTCTGTAATGATTCGTTTACTTGCAGCATGCTATTCAGCTCCTGTACCGCTCTGTACACAGGGCTCCTGGCATGGAAAAGCCCTGGTAAACAAGGCAAACAAAACCAGGTTTCATGCTGTGTGGAAACCAGCTTGTTTGTGTTGTTACGCTTAGCAGATATTTTCTTTAAAGCATCCTTTTGGCTTAACAAGATTTAAAATTCTGTGTATTATGATATTCTCCTCACATTGCTTATGTTTTGTTAAATTTTCAGAAGTTTTTTGAATAATGCATGATATCATATGAAGCACAGAGTAAATTTGTTAATCAATGAGTACAAAATTAGAGTTAAAAACAAGATAAAAACACCTTTACAGTCATGTACTCCATATCTCTGTCAGAAGGTTATTTTTTTCCCCTCTAATCACCAGCACATCCTGTTCCCTTTTCAATGCGGTAAGCATTGGTAGTTTTATCATTGCATTTGTGGGAATGAATTGGAATTTATTCTTCATATAAAAAACGTATTTTTCTATGCCTTTTTTTTTTTTTTTTTTTTTTTTCCTGTACATTTTTTAAATTAGATCTCTTCTGGATATGCCTCTACAAATGACATTTCACATAGCTTGTTCTATAGAATGTGTCCACTCTTTCATTAGCATTAACTCCCTTCAACTCTAATCTGAATCTGCTATTTATGGCTCAGAAATCTGTGGGAGTTTTGCTTCTACACAGTGAGGTCTGCTAAATAATTAAATCTTAAAATGCTTTCAGAGAGGCCTTTTTAAATCACATCTGTTACTTCTTGTAGGAAATTTCACTAGCAGATGTTACTTTTTTTTTTTTTTTTTTTTTTTTTTTCTCATTTCTTTTAAGGTGCTAATGACATCTTAATCCTATTCCAGTTAGCACTAATAAAACAAATCTTCATCACAGATTTGTCAAATTGCAGAAAGACAAATGCTACAAGGGACCAAAGTTAATGGATGCTCTGCCCCAGACTTCCGGCAGAACTCCTGCCCCTTCTGGCTGTCATGTGCCCCGCTTCCCTCAGAAGTCATGGAATCATGGAATGGCTCGGGTTGGAAGAGACACTAAAGATCACCCAGTTCCAACCCCCTGCCATAGGCAGAGATGCCACCCACAGGATCAGGTTGCCCAAAGCCCCATCCAGCCTGGCCTTGAACACCTGCAGGAATGGGGCATCCACAGCTTCTCTGGGCAACCTTGTCCAGTGCCTCACCACCCTCTGAGTGATGAATTTCCTCCTAACATCTAATCTAAATCTTATCTCTTTTAGTGTAAAGCCATTCTGCCCTTGTCCTATCACTATCTGCCCAGGTAAAAAGTCCTTCTCCATCTTTTTTTATAAGCCCCCTTTAAATATTGAAAGACTGCAATGAGGTCTGTCTGGAGCCTTCTCTTCTTTAGGCTGAACATCTCCATCTCTCTCGATCTTTCTCAATAGGAAAGGTGCCCCAGCCCTTCGATGTCCAATTTACCCCAACTCCTTTCCAAGTGGGGACTCACCATATTCACCATCACATATCATGCTTTCCCAGACTGCCCTGTAGTTGGCTGGCAGGTAGAGATGTCCCTTCAAATTTATCCACAGTTGCAGAGCATCTCCCTATTGTCTGTTTCCTTTAGACGGGGAAGCGCTCACATATAAATACACATACTTTAATGCATACAGAAAAGACCCAGGCAGCACTTTCTGTGAATATGGAAAACCAGAAGAACGTGTGTAGGCATAACAAGGAGAAGCCCCAAAGGGCTTCCCAGGAAAGACCTCAGGAACCAGAATAAATGGCCAATCAGCCTGTGAATCAGATACTGTATTTTGAGGAATTTTCACATAGAGAGGACAAGTAGTAGGAGGAATCCCTTTCCCCACAGCTCTGATGGAGCATCCAGCAACCTCTAGGACCTTTACGGAGTATGGGTTGGTGCTGCTAGATGAGCTTAAGCATAGGTAGGCCTTATAGGAAGTTTCAAAAAACTCTGGCTGACCAGCCAAGGATGGAAAACATACTGTGATTTGTTCATGTTGTTGTCCAGGCCTGCAGTGGTCAGAGAAAGGAGAATGGGTGTAAAAGGAAAAATGGAAGTGGTGTTTGAGGGAAAAAAAAAGGCTGCAGAAACCTTACCAGTGATCAACACCCCATATCCCCTGTGAAAATCTTCCTGAAAAAATGGACCTGACTTCTGCTCTCTAGATGCCTCCTCACAAAGCTGGGGTGCTGCCTTCTCAGCCAGCCCCTGTCTGTCCTGCAACACATCCTGCTCCTGCCCAAATTCCCTCCCCGTGCTGCCCCAGATGGCCCCACACTGCCCCAAGGGCAGAGCCCATTCCTAGCCTCTATGACAGTCCCAAAAATCCCAGCCCTGGAGCACCAGTGCTTGTCCCTTAGCTGCTGTCACAGAGACTCTGCTGAGGTGGCATCCTGTGGAAAGACAGGGAGAAGGATGGACTGAGTGGTTATTTTGAAGCTAGCCTGAGACAAGTGGTTTCAATTTCAGGCTTTGCTGTAGATTTCTGGCATGTCTTCCTAGTGTCCTTATGATTCCTATGACATCTCTACAGGTTAGCTTAGGGAGTCCTGCTTGATATGTTCATTTTTTTGGGTTTGTGTTTGGAAAGCCTATTCCCCCTTTAACACACACACCACCTGTGAATACTTAGATGAGGAAAAGCAGGTGTCTAATTCAGGCCTGTATTTCCCTCTGGGCCCATGTACCAACACTCCTTTGTGAACAAAGTGCCAGCTTAGTTGATGAAGGCTGGCTCCTTGCACCTGACAGCAGTGAAGGTCCCTGCTGCCATTGATCTCTTCCTATTCCCTTATTTATGAGCCATCCATCTTTCACCCTACACTTCAATATTTGCATGGAGTGGACTCTGGAAACCTCGGGCTTTTGGTGGTAAAAGGTTATGGGATTTTTGCCAGACTCCAGCATTCATTTCTGTAATTCTGCAACAGTCCTGAATCCATCTGGACTGTTTCATTCTGTGCTGCTGTAGTAAGCACCAGAAGCTGCAGGGATTGCATAAATGACAAAGTAGTGCAAACATATTTTTTGTGATGTACATGAGAAAAGTATTGAAATACAAAACAGTTTTGCTTCATTTTAAATACAATCCTCCACTGTCCTCATAGCTGTCTCATCCACACTCAGCTAAAGATTCTTTATATCAAGGAATGCATCATAACAATTTATTCAAAGTGTCTACCACACTGAGAGTTTTAATTTTATCTGAGGCCTTTGGAGTCCACAGAAGTAGTGATTACATGTCATTTGTAAATCCTTATCTTGGGAGATAAAACAGTTCAGTACACCAAACAAGAAATATCACTAGTAGGTTGGCTGCAGCTCAGTATGTCAGATGAGGACAGCAAAGCTGCCAAGTGTGATGCAATTCTGCCATGAAAAAGCCATCCTCTGTTTCAACTCTGCAGGTTAAAATTGTACAAAATGTTAAAAATATCAATCTATGGAAGCTGGATTGGGGTGGTAACGGTGGCAGGGAATTAACATTCTTTAAGATGCATGAAAAAATAGAATTAACTGCCATAGAAAAAGACATAGAAGAACGTTTGGACTTTATTTCCATTTCTCCCAAATGGATGAGATACAAAAAATTAGTTTAATTCATGACGTTTAAGCAAAAGGGTGAAAGTATTGAAACAAAAACTGTAATCAGTTCCAGCAGAACAGAGCATCTGCTCAAGATGGATATAAAATAGAGATGATGAGATGATAGGAAAATCTGAAGAACAAATTATCAAAGCAAGTGAGAAAATACAAAGTACTTTAAGGCTATGAAGACATTAGGAAAGTGAGTTAATCATTACAAGGGAAGGCTATTATAGTGGAGATCAAGAGCCAACACGCTGGAAGGATAGGAGAAAATGTCTCCTCAGCTCATTCATGGCTATTTTAAACATGAAGTGGTGGAGCTACTTAGGATAATTAAACTTGGGCAAAGCAATTGAACAAGGAAGTGCACAGTAGGAACCACAGGACAGTTGTTAAACTGCTCCTAATAACACCCATTCCTAATATCAGATTATTGTGGGACTAAGTGTCCCAAGGGACAGGTTCCTTTGTTTTCCTCACAGCCTAGATACAGTGCAAGGATTACTGTCAGAAGACTGATATCTTCTTTGAATTAGGAAGAAGCCTGAACAATTAGGAACTGGTTTATGTATCAAGAACAGTGGTTTTATGAAAAGCTTTATTTCAGAAAGAGTAGTCCTAAATGTCCTTCTGTATCTCAGATATTTCCATATCCACCATTTAGTCCTTAAGTACTTTTTCTGCTCTAGATTGCAAGCTCTCATTACAATCATAAAAAGCTATAGAAACTGTTCAGTGCAAAACCCCTGGATGACATACATTCTTTCAAACAGCTATTCTCCTTTTTGTCTTCAGCCTATGAACCTGCAGCAACTTTCCCTGTTCTTCTTGCCTCCTTTCCCTTCCCCAAGCAGCCACTTAAACAATAATCCTCTTCTGCCTCTCTGTCTCTTTAAAAAGAAAGGATAATTCTTCTTACTATCCAGGTGAAGAAGACAAAATACAACATGACAGTGAAAGATGAGACAGTTTGTCTTGCAGTGCTACCATTATTAGATGCCTTTGGTAATTGGAGTGTACTCAGTCCTGCTCATTTGAATCAAAATGGCATCGCCATTGACTAGTATGTTTTGGAGAGCTTTTTAATAGATGTGGTTATGCACACTATGGCCATTGTGGAAACCAGAACGATTATGTGTGTCCTTATACTGCTTCCCACCAACCCCTTTCATCTGTGCTCCTCAGTCAAGGAGATGGAGCAGGTCATGAGTTGGGTGAGTTTTTCTGACAGCCTGCTACCTCCTGCCTTTGTGCCTCCCTGTTGTGCGGCCAAAACTGTGTTTATATGCAAGATATGTCAGAGTTACTTTTGTGGGACCTGTGCATGTCTGACCATGCTGGCAAATGTTTGAATAGATGTGCTCTGTAAGTCTAGGAGTTTCTGAGGCATCTGCACTATTGATGACAGAAAGATGCAGGACAGCAGAAACAACTTCAGTGAAAAACATAAATAGATTCAAAATGTTTGTACAAGTTTTCCTGATGGCACTGTCTGCTGTCTATTCTTTATTTTATTTTATTTTATTTTATTTTATTTTATTTTATTTTATTT